>NC_048428.1:6211520-6249487 GCF_013103735.1 Etheostoma cragini | reverse complement strand
GGGGGGGGGGGGGGACGACAGGTATATTGAATATCAGCACATTGTGTGGACTGTCATCCTTACAGTTTCTCTCGCTCTTACTGGACTGTACTTGCAGCATCTCAATCCACGTACATAAATGGTACAATGCGTTGCAAACCAAATAAAGATCCTTGATGATTCTTGGAATTGAGAGATTTTATTGTGTACTAATGCATTTTTGCGTTTCTATGCATTTTTACTCGTCTTTGACTATAGGGAATGTGTGTCATAAGGTGCATCGGTGTTTGTGTATGTGTGTTGTGTTCAGCAGAGGTAGGTGGGGGAGTGGGTGAGCACCGGCGCAGTAATCCAGCCAGTTGGTTTTGGAGGAGCCATTTAAAATGAGCGGAGGCATTAAAGAGAGGTGGCTGAGGAGGTCAGGACTTTCCTTTAATCCTCACAGTACTGCTGCCAGAGGAGAGTGACGGAGGCAGAGAGGCAGCAAACTGCACTACTGTCACCGTGTGCTTTGGAAGGCCCGAGGTTGGCACTGGGCCACTGTAACACTGTATATTAAATAAACACCGCGCACTAATTATAGTCAGTTAGAATGACACTGAGGTGACATGGCTGCACAAATACAAACACATAACCATAGACCAGATATATATATACCCTCAGATGTGTGTAAAAAAAAACACAAAATAGCTGGCATCTGCAGAAACATGCTGGCACACACTCACACACAGCCAGGCAAACAGCAGAGCTTAAAACAACAGTCCAGCTTGTTCAGATATCACACACCATCCTATTGTTTCATACCTCTCTCATTGATGAAAAAACTATTGTGTACACACACGCACGCACACACACACACACTAATCACCAGCCCCATGGATAAGGGGCATTACAGTAAAGTAGCAGGTGCCTGTCCAGCGCAGCAGAGCCCCGGCTGATTTGATGGTAATCTATAATCTGAAAGGCTTTGATGCCACCGCCGTGCTTATCAGTAAGGTTTGTTTGGCCAGGCTCACAGCGCCAGATTTAACAGGATGACAATGTTGCACGATTAACCTTTGCTGTATTTTGAAAAGCAGCTTCATTGCCGCTGTTTTTATTCACACATAAATGGTTTGATGGTTGTATGGGGTAGGTGTGCGCACAGGCCCAATGTCACATTACAAAATATATAAATATGTAATGACTCATTTAGGCCCAACCTGAAGCTTGAAATATTTCCTAAGATTTAGAATATTTTGCTGTGCTGTTTGTCTGTCTTTAGTACAGGATGCTACGGATACACTAATTATCGGCCCTGGCCAATTATCGGGGCATTTTTTGGCAGTTTGCCAATTATCTATATCAGCGTTTTATTTCTGCTACTGGGGATTTTGTTAAAAGTTTCTCATTCATTAAATATTTGCTTAAAGCTCCATTGTGTAATGTTTTGAGTTGATTCTTAGAAAAAAATAAAAAAAACGTTGTTCTTTTACAACTATGTGCTCATTCACGCGTAATTACTTAAGTATTCTTGTATGCATAGAATCTGCCATTCAGAATTATTCAGAATTTATACAAGCAACTCGCTCGTATATGTTCTGCCATGTTGCGCCTCCAGCTTTAAAATACGTGAGCCAAAGAGGGACATACCTCCCCGTTTTGTGCTTTTACACTCAGTGGCACCGTGAAGAATGCTAGGGGGAGATTACACGCTCTGCCGGCAGATTGGAAAGCCTGTTGAAGATTGAGGATCACGCTGATACTTTACTGACATCGGCATGGTACCAAAATAACAAAAACGTAAAACTATTATTACAATGGAAGGAACGCTCACGGACAAAGTTGTACTTTTTGGAATGATACGACCACCGTAGGAGTTAAAATGCGGAATCGGAATGGGAGGGGCTTACATGATGGGAGAAATTCTTACATAATGTAGCTTAATGTAGCTGTAATGCATATACTAAGTTTTGTGTTGGAGTATTTAACATTTCAAACTCCTAGTTTCTAATCCTAATCGGTTTCATTGACTACTAATGTTAAGTATCAGTATCAGCCTTGAAAAAGCAATATCAGCCGATGCCTACAGGGGACCCAATCTGGGCTGGTTATTAAGAGTTAAACAGGCAGGCTGCCTCCTAAACATTATACATGAGGATGCATGTATAATGCATTCTCATCTCTCTCGCTGTAATCTAGTTTGTGCTGGGGGTTTGTGGATTTACGACAGTGGTGGTATTAATCCAGATTTGCTGCTGGATCCGCCATGTTACTATGTGCAGGCTGGAAATGCAGCAGACAGTGGAGCTGTTGGTGGTGACGTGTACGGCTCACATGGCGCCGACTGCTTTTATTGGACAATAATGGGATGCTGCCATGGATGACTTACAGGGACACACCCGCAACCGCACATGCACTTGGTGAGCAACTGTGGAAGGTTCTGCTAGAACGCATGCGAAACATCGGATGATGTATATTTTATAACTCTGTGTGTGTGTGTGTGTGTGTGTGTGTTTGTGATTGTGCCTCATAGTGGAGCATTTTTCACAGGTCTCATGCAGATCTCATGTCATGACAAGCTGCTATAATGTTGAGTCCAATAAAACTTCATGTAATTGCTGTGTTCTGCATGTTGAACCCATTTCAGTTGGACAGTGGGGGGTGCCGTGGAGGAAGTCAGGACTCATCAGTTCATTGGACTTGGGATGAAGTGAGCAAGCAAATGAGTTAATACTTTTAGGTTATCAGATTAACCTAGACATGCACCTGCACGGTATTACCCTGTGGAATAAAGTATAGATTGACACGGTAACTTTATGTGATGTACACATCAACTATGGTAATACATTCATTCATTATAGGCAAATTCAATGTAACGAGAAGAAATGTGTAGACAAGGTCTCACAGAGACAAAAAGCAACCGGTTCTTCGGTCTCACCTGTAGCTCATTGGCTGTGTTTGTGCCAGTCGCATTCTGTCTGGAATAATTCACAGCCGTTCACCCGCTTCCTCTGAAAGTAGTCACCATCCTGTCTTCTTCTGGCAGGGACTGGAAGTGTTGTGTCAGCTCTGTTATAGCCCCTTCAACTTCCTCCTGATTCTAAGATAAAACTTCCCCTTGCCTGCAGGGGCTCAGCAGGAGATCTGTGGAAATACACTGCAGTGAAAATGGAGATATTAGAATGCGGTTAAGGTTAGTTATACACGGACAGTCAGGCTAATTAGAAACAAGACAAATGCCAGTACCTCTACTACATGAGGAATTTCTTGTTTCTCTGGAGAGACAGCTTCTCTCTCTCTTCTCCCTTCTCTACTTTCTCCCTCCCTCTCCCGGTTGCTGTCCAGTTGGAGCACCTGGGAGGAAGCAGCTGTAGGTGGTGATTACAGTTCAGACTCCAAATAACCTCTCCTCCTCCCTGCTTTCTCGCTCCCTCCATTCTCTCCTTCTCCGCCGCCCTCTCCCAGCCTTCCTTTCTCTGAATCCCCCCATCATCCAAATAACAAATATAAGAAGTCCACGATATAAGAGGGACAAAAAGAAGAAGGGCTAAAGAAAAAAACCCAAATGCTCTAAATTGCCTCCATTCTCAGCCCTTAATGTGTGTGTGTGTAGCCATGTAAATAAAGTGACAAATACACACTCCCTGGCTCATTAATATGGGGATCGGCGGGCTCAGCTCACACAGATGAACACAGGATGAATAATGTTAGCTGAGCATTGCTGAACATGGCCACCCCTCTCTCCACCCCCCTCCTGTGTGTGTGTGTCTGTGTGTGTTTACTTCGTTAAAGCTCCCATCAATCACACGCCCAGGACGCTTTTTAGAAAGGACACACCCCCACTCACACACACACACACTTTCTCTAAGACACCAACACACATACACACTCCTTCTGAGTTTATTAAAAAGTATTATCACTGATCTGTACAACAGCTGCGCGAGCGCACACACACACACACACACACACACAGCTTTAACAAAACCATCAACAGAAGTAAGTCACACTTGTGGTGTGACAAGAAGAGTTAGTCATTGGACAGATCTGTCTTTCTTCAATCTTCCTCTCGGATAAAGAGCACATTACCACAGTCGAACAGGAAGGCCATTGTTCAGGGACATGCACTTCCCAATAGAGTTCCCCCTGAACCACAGGGAGCACCCAGGGGTACAACACAGCTCTGTTTGACCCAGGTCAGCCACTGTAGAGTCAAAGAGACAAAGAGCAAGCTCCTCTTCTCTCCACGTTGGTTTTACCCCCAAACTGTAGCTCTCGTAGAGTCCTACAGTACCCTTACACCTGAGCAGCGGAGATGAGTCATATGGATGCACTAGTAACGTGACTGGTTGTATCAGCACTTACGTTTGCTGCCGTAAAGCATGGGTTTGGGCTACACCGTCCTTTGCAAAACTATGTGCAAGTCACTGCATCCCTATAAATCTGTCCTTGGAAGAAGTAAAAAAGGGCGATTTTCCCACATTGAGTGGTAATAAAATTATAAGTATTGAGATCCCACGCACAAGTCGAGGGTTCACCAGCAAATAAACAGCCATAATCTTAAAAGATGTAATTTTTGCCCCTAGGACTAAACTGTCATCAGATATGCATCTTAAGTGTTTCTACTTGGGGATACTTGACATGAAAAAGAGGGGAGGCTCTATTCTAGAAAACATCTGGCTGTTGCCTGTTGAATGACTTCACAGTAGGGGTGACATCACATGGGATAGTCCCAAGAGTCCTGTCCAATGACTGCAGTGTGCTTGGGTAATGGAGGTCCCACCCTGTTGGCTGGTGAGAAACCCTGGTCTGGCCTTCATCTTTCAGCCTCAGGGAGCAGCAGGCAGCATCTGACCAGAGCAGAAAAGAACATGACTAAGCTAAATGAAGGACGAGACAGCTGTTGGTAACTTGCATCCTGTCAGAAAATAACATCATTCTTTTGTTGGCAGTTGTATTAGTTCAAACTATTCACACACATAATCAGTTAAGCATTGAATCTGTCTCTGGCTGATGTGCGTTGCCCTTCAAAGCTCAAAAGCAACAGATCATTTTCTCCTGTTTACAGTGCTGGGATACACTAAGGGAGGTGATATAACAGAGTACACAAGAGTCCCACAGCAGCAGTGTTTGACTCACTGTAGTTCCATTACCATAGATGGCAGAGGGGAGTGAGAGATCTGTGCCTATCGATTGTCCCAGCTGGACTGTCGATACTCCCCTTCGAATTCTGACAGAGCGAACTAATGGTCTTCCAGGCCGGTGGCTACCAGACGCACGCCTACGCACCATCCCAGCACCTCTGGGTGTAATGGACAAAAAGGGGGCCCATCAATACATCAATACATGACGGCCTTCATTTACCTGCTGCCTCAGCCATTTCAGTGCATTGAGAAGGTGCATTAAAAACAGCGCTGCTCACTCGGCCTGTGATTTTTCATCTGTCCGCCCCTGTTCTACAAATCATAGTTCACGTGTTAGTCACTGCAAGTACAGTCATATTGAAGGGAGGAGGTGTAATTTGACCTCCTTACACAGACTTTAGGTAAGGTCTTGCAACATGTACCCTTTCTGTCCCACCTGGTTCTGCAAGAAAAAATGTGTCGCTGTCCATCCGACAGGCCGCTTGTAATCCGCCCTCGTGGTCATTTAACAGCAGGGTAATGGTGTGAATGCTACTGGTTGACTGCTCTTCAGTTTGTAGTCGCCCTGGAGGCTGGTGTTGTGGGGAGAAGGGGCTAACCCTTCCTGATCACATGAGGAAAAGCCACTCTGCCTGTGGAGAAAGGAGAGGATGTAAGGGGGCTGGGGGGGGGGGGCGTACATGTGGGGGACTGAGGTGACAAAAGAGCTTTTGTGGATGCAAGTTTATGGCGTTAACCTCTTTCTCTCGCTGCTTCACATGAATTACAAGAAGCCACTGTGACAACTGAGCAATAGCCCCGGGCAGTGCGTTTGATAATGCACTGCATGTGTGTGTGTGTATGTGTCTGTGTGTCTGTGTGTGTGTGTGTGTCTGTGTCAGGGGTTGGCCTCGGGTGTCTTGTGACCGAGCTGACATTCTGGAGAAATGAGAGAGTGGTCAGCTGTTGTCAAAATGCCACAAAGAGAAGGATTTTCTACAAAAAAGAAGCACTCTCGATGCACTTTTGCGTGTTAGTGTCAGAATTAGTGAAGGCACAGTAGGTTGTCAACATGGATCTGGGCCATGGCTTCGCTGAGGTGTGCTGACCTGCTGATTGCTATAAATGGGGAACTTGCAACGGTTGTAAAATTAGATGTAACCAATAAACAAAAAGGGTTATTTCTGCACTTCCACCTGTCCGTGAATGTGTGTACAAACGTGTGTTCAAGTGTGTGTGTGTTGCCTGTTGCCCTACAGCCTGTCCCCTCACCCAGACATCTGTCACACAAAGCCACAGCGTCAACCAGGCGACCTTTACTGAGGGGCAGGCAACCAGAGAATGCACAGACCAATGTAAATATTGTCCATCGCCCTCATTCTTTTAGTTTCTATCTCTCATTCCTCCTGTCACGTTCTTGTCATTCTTGTCTTATTTTTTCATTTTTTTTATCACCTGATTTTCCTCTTGCAACCTTTTTTTGTCTCCTTTTCCCAGGCTTCGTCCCTTCTCTGTTCTCTCTCCGTCTTTCTTTCTCTGACAGTGTGTGACACTCCCTCCCTGGGGCAGCCATCAGTTCAGATGAGCATCGCATGTGACAGGCCAGCTTTGTCTTTTTAAGCCATTAGCTGTTCCTCTCCTCCCACCTTACCACCGTTTTCCTCTCCGTTTACCTTTTCTGCCCTCTTCGCCCCGTGTTTGTATTAATCTACATAACAAACACAGTCTCGACTCGAGTGAAGAGTTGACGTGTGTAAATATGTGACAGTGCTGATGACGCCGATGTTCAGTCTCCTTAATGAACTGAGGGGTTGGGTTGAATTTACTGATGCCAGTGATAAATCGGAGCTATACTTGCAGGTAAGCAAGAATTAATGAGATTCATTTGGAGAATTGTTTGTCAGTGTGCCTCCCCCTCCCTCTTTGTAGGCCAGTGTAATTCTCCCTGCTCTGTACTCCCCCACAGTAAACTGTCAAGCCTAATACAGGCAGGAATGTCCAGTCACCTGCTCCTAAAATGCAACAGCCCTGTGCTACACTAACCTAATATAGACCTGCACTACACAAGCAGGTTGGATAACACCGTTATTGCTCATTGCATATATTTATACACACACCTCAGCGTGCCCCATCTCAGCTGTTGAAACTAAAATCACATATCAAAGTCAATATGAGGTTTGAAAACATGTCAGAATAACAAAAATTGATGGGATTAGATTTTTGTGTTGTACCTGCTTCTTCATAAATAATGTACAGATTAGTAGTATGAATGATACATCATACATCATGATCCTGTACTACTGTGCAGTGTGACAGGCATAAAGCAGTGGCAGAGCAAGGGCATGGCGTCTATGAGCACCAGCACCGAAATATTTCCTAAAAATAGGATTTAAAATTTTAAAAAAATTGTGTCATTTCCCCTCAAGTGTCTTCAGCTGGGCCAGCAAATGAATGGAGCTAAAGTTTTACTACTGGGGAAATATCGCCTGTGTTTCAAGATTAGTAATGCTGTTTACGTCAGCTTCATACCCAAACATGTGCTGTATGTTAAGCAACTTAAAAATAGAAACGTCTTTTCTCAACATCTGTTGTGTTCGGGTTTCAGAAAGATGAAGACAAAACAGGGTGCAGGCTGTACAGGGTGATCCTTTTCCTTGGCAGCTATCAGGTTCTTCCCAAACATTTTTCTATAATGAAAGGGCTTGAAAAATAGTGTATTTAGGTGTAGGTGTAGTGTATTTAATAGTGTATTGTAAGCCCCCCCCCCAACCTGAAATCCGAATGTTTAGAACGTCCGGCTCCACCTCTGGCCAGAAGAAAGACTGGCTGCATTTGCAGCATGTTAGCCATAGCTTGGAAGCGCTCTGCCATCTGACCCGTGTGTATTACAGTCAGAGTCTGATGAAGCTGTGAAATTGTATTGTGTTGTCTGATAACACACAGAACAGTTTGCCCTGCCACTTGACAAATGATTACCACACATCTGAATACATCTGCCTATTGTCCAGCCGTGATGCACGAGTGGATGATTTTCACACAGTATCTGCTGGCCCCGTGTAGCTGTCATTAGCGCTGAAGTGGTTGGAGGAAAACGACACGAGCTATGTAAATGAAGTTTGATGCTACTGATGTAACTGACTACATTTAAACAGGCTCAATACCTTTTAGGCAGTGGCTCTAATAATATCCTCACGGAGCCTACACTCGAAATGTCAACCCTAGACACAAACTGGCAAAATCAAAGGGGAAGACGACCATTACACCACTGCGCAGCTTTCAAAAGCTATCAGTCCATAACTGCAGCCTGAATGGAGACTGACAGCAGAGGTGACAGGGACATTTCATTTGGCTTGCGACACTCCAATGAGGTTTGAAGGAGGCTAATGTAACATTAGGCAGGTCTGTGTTTGGTTGCCAGCCTGGTATTACAGAACTTGAAACAGCCGCTAACAGAAAGGGAAACAACTGTTTACCTGGGTGTGTGCTGATGCTTTCCTGTGCGGGCTAACTATTTGTGTTGTTGTTTTGGTGTTGTTAAGAGGTGATTTCAGGTAACATAGTTTATTTTTACTTGGTGTATGGGTCTGAAGGGGAGAAAACAGTGACAGATCAACCGTGAAAAAGTACAAAAACAGAACAGAGAGATTAAAGAGAGAGCAGAAGGAAGCTTGGCTGCAGGTTATCTGGGCTTACCAGAATCTACAGCAGGTGTTTCCTCTCTTTTTCTTATCCCCCCCCCCCCTGCTCACTCACCTCTAACCCACCTTCTACATCACTGCTTTCTCAGTCACCTGCCTATACTGTGTATAGCTGGACTAGTTCACTAGGTGGGCATTCTCTCACCACCGACCTGCTGAGTGTTGGAGAACTGGAACAGGGCTCTTCATGCTGCACAGAGGGAGGGAGGGAGGGAGGGAGGGATGGTGCACAGACACTCTAACTCTTGTGTTGTCTTCCCGTCAACCATGCACTTCTCATCCTCCCTCGGCAAAACTGACCCGGTCTGGTTTTTCTGTTTATCAAGCACAAAAAAGTATTACCAAATTCTGACCTACATCTTCTTAGCCATCATTCCAACTCATTTGAACTAGTTGAACACTTACTTTTTGCATTCATGTTCAATAAAATTAGAAAATCATACGTAATTTCTGAGTAAAATGAGAAGAAAGTATTAGTTGTTTTGGATTATAATAGACAGGCAAATGTCAAACATTAGCCAGGTCAAAACAAAACAAAAAGTAAAAGCAAAACTACTATCTAATACAGCGATTCCCAACCAGGGTTAGGAGTACCTCAGCTGTTGCCAGGGGGTACGTAGAATATTGCGTCGCTCAAAAAATAGAAAATAAAATTTGATTAGAAGAACATATCCACGTATCAACAGGAAGTCAACTGTAACACCTGAACACTACATGTTGCAGTTATGTAACAATTAAGCCAGCGAGCACAGAAGTTTAGCTCAGAATAATAAATAAATGGTAGAAATAAATGGGCGCCACGATATGAGGAAAATATCTTATTACGATTATTTGGACTGCTATTGCGATTGCGATATGATTCACGATTTTGGAGGGAATGACCATAATTTATGTATTTTTGTATCCTTATTCTCATTCTTAATTTCAAATTATTAAGATTGAAAGAAATGTAAATGATTATAGTGGGATTTGTGTGGATCTCTACCAAACAAAGATGTTTTCTGTAGTCTGTAGGATACGATTTGTAGGCTGGACGTCTCTGCAACACCACAATGCTTAATTCAGAATGGTTAGACATGTATTTTGCCTTTAACAAATATTGCAATATTTGATTGTAACAATTCTAATTCCAATTCCGATTCTTGCTTTTGATTCCGGTTCTCATCGATTCTGGATTCCTTAAGGGGTGGAAACGGTTCCCATGCTTATTCCACGGATATTCTGATGTGATTTACAGTTCTATGGGGCTTTTATAAGGTAAAATACATTCTGGAAGTACGGCGGTCGCTATGGAAACCAAAACTTGGTTACTTGTGTTACATTTGGAACTGATGATCGGATTCGAAACCATTCCATCAAAATTGTGAATCCTAATTCTTTTGTTAGAACCAGTTCTTGATGCCCAGTCCTTAGTGACCACCCATGAGGATGGAAAGCCCTCTACATGCCAAGCATGCCTTTTAACGGCTTATCATACAGAAGACACACACACACACACCCCCACACACACACACACACACTCTCTCACTTAGGTGTACCGCTGTTATTACCTTTGATGGGGCTGTCTCACCTCCAACATAAACATGGGTTGGGAGACAAGTGTACACTTGGTGGCGTGTGTGTGTGTGTGTGTGTGTGTGTGTGTGTGTGTGTGTGTGTGTGTGTGTGTGCGCGTGTGTGTGTGTGTGGTATGATCACACCCTCCGGTCCCTACCAGCCCACTGGCCTTATTTAGAAGAGCTGAGGCGCCAGATGCAGCAATTCTCCGAGGACGCCCAGTGCAACAGAATGTGTGTGGTTCATCACCATGCTCGTTTGCAACACTAGGATTGGTACACAGAACAGCCTGTGACTTCCCCTCACTAGAAATACAGCCTATTATCTGGTTGTCATTGAGGCACAGCAGCACTATCAGGACTAACCCTGAGTAATAAAGGTTTTAGTCATATTCTTTGTTTGAAAAGCATTCCACCATCTCTGAGGTGAAGTTAAGTCCTTTTCTTGCTTTTCCTAACGCTCATTAACAACCGCTGACTTCCTTTACACTTGAAAGTGTCATCATGCTTATTAAGAGAACAATAGCTCCCATTAGCATTAGTGTTATCATGGAAAGTGCTCATCAGATAGGAGGGGAGTGACCTGTGGAGGACCATTAGCTCACATGCTAAAACCTTGATCAGCTACATTAGGAAGACAAGAGCCCATTGTCTTCTAGCTCACCTCTGAAATGATTCCTACTAAGAGCTGTGCTCCACAGGTTGTCAAAGTGCTTTGATGGGATAATCTTAACCAATTGTCTGTTAGCAGTGTATTGTTATTTGCCTAATAGAACACCTGACTATCAATGGAGCATTTTACATCTCTAACAGTTGTGGCACACAGAAATACAGAACTACATCAAAAGTGACTGATTCTCAGGACTATTTTTACCGCAAGTCAGCATGGACTTGAGGTGCTTCTGCTTTTTTGCCCCTTCAAGCCTAACTTAGAAACATGAGGAAGAGTCACTGGTCGTTTGGGGAGTTTTGAAGCTGAATGTTGTTCCTGTGTATGTAAGACGTGTCTGGTCCTAGATGTGACTACCTGGTGGTAGGGACTTGAGATTAGCTGTCAGGAAACAGTCTCTTGGGACCCCTAGTGCCCTCTCCAGCTCACTGACTGTGTGAAGGGATACAGATATGTCCACAGCTCTAAATCTTAACTACTGGAACCAAACAGCCTTTTGCCTGACTTAAATGGCCGAGCAAGTCTGAGGCAGCCTGCGAACAAACCAACCAAGAAAAAAATCCCCAATTCTTTTGTTTTGTTATAGGCACTTGAGTTGACCTTCCTGACTCTGTGGGAGGAAGCCTGTTGTTTTAACAAAACCAGCAGCGTTTACCCCTGTGCTGAATGAGGCACCTCACCTTGAGACGGCATACTTGAGGTTTTGAATGGCACGGCTTTGTTATACTGTGGTTCGAGCTTGGTTTTTTTTGTAGTGGTTGGCTTCCCTAAGAAAATGGCATTGCAGAGCCACAAGGGCAGACTCTGTGACGACAGGGTCTGTACTCTTTAAGGATGCCTGTGGTAGTTTCACCGCTGCCTGCCTGGCCCTGAGCTCTGAATGAGATAAGTGGTGTACCTCAATAAGGGAGCCTGTACCAGAGCTAAATATAGAGAGAGAAGACAGGTAGAAGGGCAGACAAGTAGGTCTGCTGCCTATGATGAGTCAATATGTTTAATCACAACTCGAACGACAGCAGACCTCAGAATACATCAGTCAGCTGGCTGAAATTAGAAGCAGGGAGGGCACACCCTTTGATCCGTCTCTTTAAGACACGGAAAAGTGTTTTGGTTGGACATTCCTGACATACCTCCTACACATTCTGGTATGGGGCTCTTGCCCTGCACGTAAGACATATAGGTTTGTAGATGTCCTTATAGGTAATGAATCAAGACAAAGCTTACTTCAGACGGTAATGTGTTTGTTCACAGGCTATATATGTTCCTCTGTGTCCTCATCTAAAGCGCAGTTATTAAGCCAGTCACTCACACCTTCAGGGCCTCAGAGCACAGAGATAGCTCACTCCCACAGAGGTTGAGATACTGCCATTCCTATCTGGCACGCCTTAGTGTGAAAGCACAAACCAAGCCATCTGCTGTGGTACAAACATGACTGCACGGTGATTTTAAGTTCCTAATGTCTCTTATTCATCAATCAGGTCAGGATAAAATAGCATGGGCCTAAAATAAGTGCCAGCGAGTTTACATAATTACAGGACAGAATCCACAAAATGAACCTGTGTCAAGGGACACATGGCGCTTGATGTTCTGTGCTGACAGATCAGTGATAATATGTCTGCCAAGGTGATCCCCTCCAATGGGGTAACGTTGGGCCTGCTCTGGGACTAACCCGCCCAATCACCCATTCCTTTGTCAGTAATTGATATAGCCTGGCAGGTGTCATAACAACACAGCCCTCTCTCCAGCAGGCATATTTAAGTGTGGCTGACATGGACTGTCTGGCACTGCCTTTCAATAGACACTGGGAACTCTGCAAGAGGGAAAGAAGGTGAGGAGTGATGGTTAGGTGGTGAAATAGCAGCATTGGCTTCAGTCATTTACTCCAGCCACGGTCAGCTACAGCACAAATCTGTAGCATGTTGTAGCATGTGTAGGTGAAGAGTAAATAACATATTGAAGGCTTTTGTTTCATATCAGCTTGTCGGCTACCATCAATAACAGTTGGAATTGGGACCAGGATGCATCAGGTCTTCGGAGGTAAAGGCCTGGCTTATCATGTGATGTGGATAACTGTAGTCATGTTACGTTGGGGCTATTGGGCTTGCTTTGCTGTTGCCCTATTACCCAGATACATAGAGTGTTTGTGTGTGGGAGGGTTTTTGTAAATGTGTGGCCTATGGCCAGGGGTTACTGACTAACATAAAGCCCAAACCATAGTTACAGGCTATTATTTTCTCAGGTGTTCAACAAACTACATCCAATAGAGGAAAACAAACTTTAAGAAGTAAGTGCTTCACCTCCTCCAACAACCAATGCTTTCTCTCTCAGCTGCGTAGGAGTTGTCCTCCTGTTGTGTGCTAGCATGTTAGCGCTAATGAGGCCAGCTGTCCAAACGCTCAGCCGGTCAAGCCAGAAGGGACTGCAGCCTTTGTTTATGCTAGGTGTTACATCTCCTGTTGGAACACACATTTTTGTTTCAACACCGCCAACCATTTGGCACAGGAAGACCGTCTCCGTTCACCCCGCCACCACCGACACCACTCGTCATCCTTTACTCCTTGTCTCACCCCCTTTGCTGTACTTTGAAGCTCCCACTTTTATGGTCCCGTATGCACACAGCAGCACATTGATTTTCTCTCTACAGCTTTATATTTGATCATTTTCTCTTGACACTGCCAGCGGAGAGTGTTGCCTTTGTAATCGCTGACCTCAGCTCCACACCTGAGTGGCTGTGGCCCTAAACAGCCTCTCAGACTCGTCCCAAATCACCTCCTGTTTCAGAATGAAGTGCTGCACCCTGTTTGGGCTGCTGAACGGACAATACATCACCTGGCAGTGTCTGTCAGACAGAGAAGAGAGGTAGGGATAGGGAGAGAGGCGGTGGAAGGCAGACAAGGGAGAGGGGAGAAAGGAACAAGCACAGACTAGTTTATAGTCTCTCACTGCTATAGAAATCCAATTAATTACCAGTTTATTTGAATGGGAGTGCTCCCAGGTCTTCAGTTGTCATACTGGCTAGCCTGGATAGCAATCCAGGTACAAAAAGAATGTGCATAACCCCTGAATCTATCTTTTGAAAACTATATTGTAGTTTTTAAAAGATAGATTCAGGGGTTATGCACATTTTTGGTGGAGGTCAAAGCTTATTAAAAGTGGAAAAAAAGATAATACACTGTGCAAAATTATTAGGTAAGCTGTATTCCTGAGGATTTATTGTATTGTATCGTATCGTATTGTAATAAATACATTGCTCTCAGTCAATCCCAAATGTTAATACTCAAATCTTAATATTTAACAAAGGAAAAGTTAAGGCTTTCTCTGGAGAATATATAAATGCTAGGCAACTATTATTGTGCAGAATTATTAGGCAACTAAATAAAAAACTAAAATGTTCCCATCTCACTTGTTTATTTTAATTTCTTGGAGCAAGAATAAAACTCAAAATGTACAAATAAACACTTTTGATATTTCAAGAAATATTCAATGACAAATATAACCACCCTCCTTTTAAACAACTTTCATCAGCCATGCAGGGAATCTGTTAGTTTCTTGATCTGTTGATGATCAACTTTTAGTGCAGCAATGTAAATCTCACGTTTAATAGGAGCCCACAAGTTGTCAATAGGGTTTCGGTCTGGTGAGGAAGGGGGCCATGTCATTATTCTGTCATCTTTAAGGCCTTTGCTGGCTAGCCTCGCAATCAAGTACTTGGATGCATGTGATGGAGCAGTGGCCTGGATAAAAAGCATGGCCTTCTTGAAGGATACAGACTTTTTTTTTGTACCACTGCTTGAAGAAAGTATCTTCTAAAAACTGGCAGTAGTTTTGGGAGTTGATTTTAAGTCCATCTTCAACCCGAAAAGGTCCAACTCGCTCATCCTTGATGATAGCATGTGACTCAAAGTGGAGCTCTGTGAGATCCAGCCACGGGCCCTTCCATCTGGTCCATCAAGTGTCACTCTCATTTCATCTGTCTATAAAACACTGGACACTCCAGGTAAGCTGCATTTCTGGAACATGGTAACACTGGAGGTAAATGGGTTCTTGGTAACTTCACGTTTAATTCTTCTCAAGTCTCAAGATTTTAATATGCGTCTTTTTTTCTCCACACGTTTCTTGCGACCCTGTTGACTATTCGTGCAACAAAACGTTTGATTGTTTGGTGATCGCACCTCAATATCTCTGCTACTTCAAGAGTGCTGCATCCCTCTGAAAGGCATTTTAGAATTTTTGACTTTTCAGAGTCTGTTAAATCTCTTTTTTTGCCTATTTTGTCTGAAGTATAGAAGCCTTATAATTGTGCACACCTTGATATAGGGTGTTGATCACTTTAGGCCCCACCCCCTTCATTAAACAAATACACAACACTTGATAATGCTTAAGTCAGATTAGCATTTAAGTTTGAATAGCTTTGAATTGGAAAATATACATTAAAATGACAATAAGGTCAAAATACTTACTTGCCTAATAATTGTGCACACAGTGTATTGTGGAGTGAGAAACGAAGGGAAGAGAGGTGGAGAATTAAATAGCTCTTCTGATGAACCCCGGTAGAATTTTGCAGCTGCGGCACAGCGGTGTTGACCCCCTAAAAGACTCGGCAAATAACAGCGCTTCTCCCTCCTCCACCACCTTTCATCCCTCCGCCCCCTCAACTCCTTCCTCCCGCCTCCCCCTCAGCCTGAACCCTGCACGTCTACCGAGTGTGCGTGAATACCACCCGGTTTGTAATGACCTGCACAATGCGGAGAGAAAGGGAGAGACCTCACCAAAACAATTCTCATTGATTGAAACGGAGGATCATGGTTCTCCCAGGAACGCCTCCTCCCGACATTAGCAGCCACTTCAGAAAGAGGTGGGCGAGCGGGGTTGGGGGTGTGTGAAGATAGAAAGAAAAGAAAAAAAGTTCAGGTGCTTTGTACTGGCAGTGCATATTCAGCGTGTGAATGCAGGTGATGTGTGTATGTGTGAGCGCTGTGTGCAGTGTGTATGATGTGAGAGAGAGTAGCTGAGAGGTAGTTTCAGTGCAGCCCGGGCCCTCTGCTGACTGGGCTGCTCTCATTGGAGAATTGATTTGGCCTCCAAGAGGATCTGTAGCTCTCTCAGTGGAACATAAGGGGTGGAGGGGGGATGGAAGGAGAGTGGGTGAAAGTAACACAGGTGGAATTGAGAGATGGAGGAACCAGGTAGAAATGAAAAGAAGACGCAGGAACACACACACACACACATCTGAGGCAGACAGTCAGTCAGGAAAATGTACTCCTTGTAATAACCCTCTCTGTAGGCTGGCCGTCTCTCCTGGCTCCTTCAGCCCATAATACAACCGCCCAGGTCACACTGACTCCCACACAACACACACACACACACACACACCACTTCAGCCTGTAATCGAATGATCTCACACACTGGTACTGTATGTGTGTCTGCAACTTACTAAGTGGGATTTTTCTGTTTCTCGGCAACACAGAGTCTGTTGTTACAGTTTGTTTTCACTGTGGATTTATATCTTTTCTTAAATTTTCAATTGCATACATGGATCAAAAATCAGCACTTGCAGTATTTTTTGAATAGCCTTCCTTTCACCCTGGGGTTAGTGCCCAAGCTATTTTATCCTCTCCTGCTTTAACAACCCAATTTGCCCATGGGGATCATTTAAAGTTCCATCTCATCGATGGAAGTTAGGCCGTGGTCTGTTTAAGTGGTGTTTCCAGCTCCTTACCCCCTCCCCCTTCATCCATTCCCTTTAATAGTTTTGACATTTGAGTGACATAGTACATATATTTAACCTCTCCGACTCATGGCCTTTCGCATTCAGTGCTCATTTTAAAGAAGAACATACAGTCCACCACCTATTATCCTTATCATGGATAAAAATGACTAAATGTGTGTAAGCTGTTTAAAGACTACTTTAAAAAAAGACAGACACAATCTGACCAGTCACTTTAACCTCTGTCCTCCATGTCTCCTTGCACAGTGACTAACTACAGTAAGGTGGTGGAGGCCGGCTCAGACTCAGATGATGAGGACAAGCTGCACATCGTGGAGGAGGAAGGCAGCCTGGCCGACTGCGACAGCACCTTGCCAGACGAGGAGCACCCCAGGGAGCGCTGCTGGGATGGAGGTGAGACCAGACGCACGTCAAAGGACGTATTTTTATTAGGGCTGGTTACTTCCAGACTTTTTATGCAACGACTGAAATGCCTCTAACGTAACAACTATTGAAAAATGCCTCGTCATCCAATACCCAATTTCATTACCTAAGGAGTAAATCACTTCAGCGTCAGTGAGCCAATAAGCATGCAGCATACTACTACCGAGCTCCAATAATGTCAGTGATTGGCTGTCTACCGTTACACGTGGAAGAGGCACCTAGGAGAAACTCTACGTTACACGGAGACGGCACACGTAGTCGGAGATGAGACATAAATAAAAAGATTTGCGAAGCAATGTGTAATGTTGTAATTTCTTTGTTTTACAAAATTGGTATAAAAAGGAATTGTTTAGTAACCGGTATCAAAGTCACGGTATTGGTACTGGTATTGACATTTTTTGAACAAGACCCAGCCCTAAACACAGCTGTTATGAACCGTGCAAATACACACCTCTTCCCCCTACCCACCAATTACGCAATGTCCTGTGACTTGTGTTCCACTTTTCTGCATTGTGAAAAACTTCAGCCAGTGCTCATTTAATCTTATTTTCTACTTTCAAATGATGCCAGTGGGGGATAACAGCACTTAATTATCTATTTGCCAGACTTGTATTTAGACAAGTGCCAGTTTATTGAGACAAGGCACGGTAAAGTACTTTCATACCACTAATATCATCTATATTACACAGACACATTTTCAGTATTAGAACAAATGACGTTTTAAGATTTATATTTTCATAGTGTCTCCTTTCACAGTCAGTCTTGCCATTGTTAGGCTGGCAAGTGTCTCTAAACGTGATTCTTATTCCTATCTACTCAGGATAAGAGCATTACTTTTAAAATGCCTCCAGCACACAAATCCAAATTTAATGCAGCCTCTTTTTGTATTGTTATGACTTTAATTGTTTGACTGGTGCTGTCTCATTTTGCCTCAGCTGACGTGAAACAGGCTAAGTTAAGAAATGTCTCGCTGACGTCTGTGCACAGTTAAGTACCAGGCTTTTGTCTCATTGTGAAAGAGTGTAAGGAAACAGGTACTACACGTGGTGGGTTTCTAACTAAGGCAGGAAGCACGATATTAAACAAAGACAATGCCAACAGAGGGAGAGACCTTCAAGCACAGAAAATAGCCTCACAACCAAAGAGCCAGTGGAGAGTTTTATGGCACTGGTGGGCATTTGCGGGGCAGCCGTGAACTTCTTTTTACCTCAAACCATGTGGAAGTGACATCAGAGACAGCTCACCGCTACAGGAAGGGCTGACATTGCACGCCTCCCCCCTCCAAAACAACAATTGCAGGTGCTGAAGGATATTGGTGTTTCAATCTGGGCCCAAGGCCTCTGCGCTGCTCTCCTGACCTCATGCTGCACGTGCATATAAATCTGTGTGTGTGTGTGTGTTAGTTTCGGGCCTGTGCCAAGTACAGTATGTGCAACACTGTGACAGGCCCATATGAATAAGATATTCAGCCGCAAGAATATTTATTTTAGGGTGTTGCTCTTTGCAGATTTTGGCTGGATTTTTCATGGTGAGGGATGTGTGAGACCGAGGGGGGGCTTTAATTTAGCAAGAGGTCAAGTTCGCACATGCAAAAATGTCTACCTATCACTTTCAGTTTAGGGAGGGATTTTTTGTTGTTGAAATTCCTCTCCAATGAGTTTCAGCTCAGTCCGTTTCAGTTGCAAGGTCTTGGTTGCACATACGTGTACACACTGAAACCACAGGCCTAACCACCTATTCCCCAGACAATGCTGTCATTTTCAACACTTCTCTCCAGCTGTATCTCCTTGCATAAAGGGAAAGTTGGAGGAAGAATAATGTCATTGGTTTTGGCCAGGGCTCGTGAACATTAAACACTTCAAAAGCATGAGTTACACTGAAACAGCTCAGTGAGCTGGCGGCGCTCTGCAGTTAAGCCTGATCAGGCAGATTTTCTTTTGACTTCACTCATGAGCGCTCACACACACTTCTCTTTCTTGCTCTCTCACTGTCTCTAACCCTCATATCATACATCAAGCAACATCTTTGCTGTGACATTAAGTCGGACTGATGAAACATGGCGAAAGCCAGAGTCTTTTAAACAAACACTTCTCTCATCTCTCTCATCCCTCCGTCTGTTGGTTTCACTCCTGAGAACAGAGAAGTCCCTGGTGCAGCCTTGAAAAGTGACCGCCACCCACTCATCTTCTCCTCAGCGTAGTCAGAGCGCTTCAAATTAAAAGCTTGACACCATTTCTCCTAATAGGCCGTGCTTCAAAACCCAAAAGGTGTTTTTTCAGTGCTTTCCCATTTCTCCTTTCTTCCGCTACTTTTCTTTTTTTTTAACACACCCGATCTTTCTCACTATTTCTCTTGTTCTGCATTCTTCCTCTTGATTATATGGTATCACGGGCACCCTGCTTGCTGTCATTACTCATTCACTCCTAAATGATAGTGGCAGAGCAGCCCAGTGTCTGTGCAGTAAACTACAGCCCGTTTTCCTCTAAGAACAGGCTGACTAACCCCGGAAGATAGAAAGGTAGAGAGAGCGTTGACATGGGAGGGCTTCTCCTTCCTATTTGATTGAGTTGAAGGGCATGATTACCTGCAGGGTGGACCTAAAGAGCTTTGATATCATGAGGCTGCAATGGCACTAAATGACGGCAAAAGAGTTTAACTGAGTGAAAATATAGCCTAAGGCTGTTAGTGGAGTGCTGTACTGCATTATTCCAACCAGCAGTGAAGTTGCTAGGCTCTCACGCACAGTGACACTTAGTATTTCCTCACTGTTAGCCTGACATGTAATGATATTTGATGTTCTTTAGAATCTGTCTCGAATCCATTTGTACATCAGGGACTCTGTGGACACACAGGAACACCTACATTCCTGTGTGCCTTATGTCACCATGTGAGGTTAAAACTGAGCCACCCTTCTGGACAGGAAAGGAAGAATCTCCAGAGGAAGATTGTCCAGTGGAGACACACAGCACAAATACTTGATAGCACTAAGCCAAGGATAAGCAAATCATCCTAGATTTGGAAATACCCTACATGTATTCTCTGACTTCCATCCTGTTGATGGGAGATAACGCACAACATCTTCACTAATGACTCTGGACTATTTGGGCTGTTTGTGCAAATCCTTATCGCTGATGTCTCTCCCATCCAAGATAGAACCTACAAACGGGTCTGGATGCACAACCACAGGAAACGGCGGGGGCAAAGGTTGGCCAGGGCAGGAAATGTTTCATGGGATACCGTTGTATCATGTTGCAGAGATGTGGGAAGAGAAGGATGAGAAAGGAGAGGGGGGAAGAGAGTAGGAGAAAGTGGGTGGTCTGATAATTTTGTTCTTAGACGAACAAAAGTTAGCTTACATTGTAAAA
This sequence comes from Etheostoma cragini, assembly GCF_013103735.1. Taxonomy (NCBI): domain Eukaryota; kingdom Metazoa; phylum Chordata; class Actinopteri; order Perciformes; family Percidae; genus Etheostoma; species Etheostoma cragini. The sequence goes on along the minus strand of NC_048428.1, from coordinate 6,228,966 downwards.
TAAAAAAAATAAAAAATCCTTCTTTTTTTTTTTATTGGTACATCAGAGCTGCAACAGAATGTCCTGCTCCAACCTCACGGGGCCTTCGTTCTGGGGTTTTTGAACTGATTTTCCACTTGTGCAGTGGTGCATTCACATCCCTGCGTCAGCACATAAATGGCCTGTGTGATGTTTCATGTCAGGGGAGCAGCCTGATAACACGGAGCCGCCTCAGCGAGGCTGTGAACCCCTCTGACCTCGCTCTGTACTTAACAAAGAGCCGAGAGAGAGACACACACACACACACACACAGAGTAAAAAACAACCGCTTGTCATACCTTTGCACCACATACCCCCAGCTGGGACTCTGCTTCACACACATGCTCGACATTTAGTAGCCTAGAGGTGTGTTTGAGTGTTTAGATGCTGCCTTTGAGCAGTGGATGGGAGCTGAACACAGATCAGCACTTCCTCATGTGCAACAGTGTTTGACAATGTCTTGTCAGCGGCCAACAGAACTGTGAAAAAAATATAAGACAACGTATTAAAGGTGTAATATGTAGTGAGTATCGCTTACTGTGTGTAAACACAGAGAAAGAGAGAGAGTGTGAGAGAGAGGGCGGGAGCAGAGGTCAAGCGAGCTAGAGAGTGAATTAAGAGAGTGAGCACTGCACTGTTATTGCTGGGGGTTACACACCCACATGGGACCCAAAGGCTCTTTACCGACGCCCATAAACGTCTCACACACCGCAAATTGAGAAGAAAAGAGAAAATGTAGGCAGAGGGCTGGGGTCTCTGCTAGTCTCACATTCTCCACAGTGCTGCAAAGGAGGGTCTGGCTAGTCCACATAGCATTCTGGGATGGGAGAACAACGTGCTCTGGTTTATTGGCATTTCTTTAAACCAATCCCAATGGTCGTGGGCAGTGCCAGACGGAGCCCCAGTGCCCCTGCAAAATAGCCTTGGACAGGAGCTGGTTTGGTTTGGTGGAATGTTTGTATGTTCAAACGTTGTTTTTGTCGTGCTGCCTGTACAGACACATTTCTCTTGGGAATTACAGTAATTGATGATTGAGAGGGATCACTTTTGCTTCAGTCTACACATTGTTATTTAGTAAAATCCTAAAATGTCAAACTATTTCTTTAAGTTGGTATTTAAACTTGTCTGGGGGGTGTTGTTGGTCATGTAACAAAAGTTGTGTGATATATAGGGGTTAGCATCCCCCAGACCCTCCACTGTATGATGAGAATTCCACAATTCCACTTTCTCAGCACCTGCTGTGGGCCGTCTGCATTACATACACACGGTCACTAACACACTGCTTTCCCTCTGTATTATCTATTATCTCTGGGTTTTCATCGAATGGTCTTTAATAACCCTAGCAACAAATGACTATTTCATGGCTTTTGTTAAGGTGCACCAGGGGAAGCCAGAGCAGCGCTTTATGTAAGAGCACTGGTATTCACAGTGTGTCGGTGAGTCATGAAGAGCTACACCTGTTACCATCTCCTAGGAGAACACAGCTGGCCCCGTCTTTCAACACACACACAATTCACAAAACACAATTCTCAATTCTCCTCTAAGCTGGAGGAGTGCTTAGATCAATCCGTAAAACATCTGCCCAGTAAACACTACCACAGTATCCACTGTGGTCTAACTTTGCTTTTAGCTGATAGCTCACCCTTGTACTTATTCCCTGTAGTGAATCACATAAGCACACTAACATATCCATAGAGGAATAATGCTTGGTTTAATCGCCGACACACTATACTTGGTTCCGGTATCCACTTCAGGAAGCTCTGGAAGAGCAGAGACAGAAAGAGGGAAGGAAGCTTCTGTGCATCCTAAACTCCATCGTCAGGTTACACTTCCTATGATTCACAGCTTGGTAATTAGTGCTCGTTAGACTCGTTAGCCAGGCTCATGTGATGTGGAGGAAGAGCACGCTCGGCTCCCACACGTAGGCTCTCATTTGCTGGGATATTAAACACAGTAAGAAGGCCAAGCCTCTCCAGAGAGCAGAGCATGATGTGTTAGCATGTGTGCATGCTGCGTAATATCTACCCGCCGCAATACATCAGGACAAGATACATCACCTAATTATCAGTCCCAGTCTCAGCAAGTACCTTACCTAACACTGTGAATAGATGCTTGCCATTCAGTTCTTACAAAGGGCTTGATGCTCATGTAGTAGCCTGTGGCCTTTGATGCTAATTAGTTTTCTCATTCTATTGTGAAGAGCATTCAGGATGTGTTTTCTCTTTTTTTAATTTTTTTTACTGGCGTCACATGCCTCATTCCAGGCTGGGGAACATGCCATGATCAAGAACTTGGACTGTAAGATCAGCTTCAGCTATAATGACGCTCGCTGTGACATTAATGGATTATCACATTTCATATACAAAGGTTAGGGTTTCATATGTGCAGCCTGCGTCGATAGAAAAACATGTACGTCTTGAAATAATGGGGTAATCGATAATGTCTGCTTTTGCAGGCATGACTCTAATCATTGTGTGTTTGTCCCTTCACAGTCAAGGAGGATTGTGTGTCAGATGCTGAGGATGATGTGAGCACAGACGCCCTAGTGGAGGAGATGCTCCAGCAAGGAGACACGGCCGTCATCTACCCAGAAGCCCCAGAGGATGAGCCCCGTCAGGGTACCCCTGACACCAGTGTCCATGACGAGAATGGTACAAGACATCACCACACAGCATTCACAGTCTATTCATGTTATACAAAAAAACTATTGAAACACTCATTGTTGTGTACACATCCCTTTTCAGAATTACTATTATGTGCTTTATGCATTTGCTGCTTTGAATGTCATTTATATCTCTATTAGTAGTGCACACAAGCAATGTGTAGTGCCCCTAATCACGCACGCACACACACCACTATTCAACCCAAGAGCTCAGAGTCACTGAGCTCTCACACTATTACTGCACCTACCCAGTAATTACTCGCCCCCTGGGGATGGCTCTACCTGCTCCCTGTCTCACCTTAGGTGTTAACTCCACCCCATTAACGCCACTCTTCAACATGATTACACACACTGCTATTTGTTAAGTGCAGCTCACTGGGGCCTTTATTGCTCCCAGGCTTTTGGCTTTTACCTGCTACCACAGAGGGGAAAAACAAGAGGGAGGAGGGGAGGGCCGGAGGGAGAGGGGAGGATGAGAAACAGCAACACCTGAGTAAATTTGTCACGTCCGTGCGAGCCCTGACTCACGGCTACCTGGGCGATAGTGTGTGTGCATTCCCATCCCGAGGCCCTCACCTGTCCCGCAGGGGAACTTAATACATCACCTGTTAACAAAGTAATGCTTTACCTGTGTGGGAGCCAGGCATCTGAGACCCTCTGTTCACCAGCTTGGAGCTCGGCAGGCGGCTGTTATTCCTTAACATGCGTGGGTGTTTTTGAAATGCTCCAAATGCACAATAGGCAATCAAATGATGGAATTTGAGGCATGTGAAAGCCCTAATTGCTGGTCAACAACTACAAAAGCAAAACATGAATTCCAGTCCTGCATTAGCAACCCAGCATGCTATTTTTTTACAAGGAAGGAAGGAAGGCATTACTGTGGATCACTAGTAAGCAATTATCCATTTGGTCACCTGGTTGCTGTTTACCTGTGGGGGAGGATCTCTCAGTGATTGGTGGACTAACAGATGAGTGTTACTGTGGCATCAAAGAACCCTCCCCATTGACCCATCCCCCCCCAACTCACACATAGGTCATTACACCACTCAGTTCTTGTGTTTCCCCCCCCCCCCCCCCCAGGAACTCCTGATTCCTTCTCTCAGCTACTCACCTGCCCGTACTGCGCACGTGGCTACAAGCGTTACAGCTCCCTGAAAGAGCACATCAAGTACCGGCACGAGAAGACCGAGGAGAGCTTCAACTGCCCCGAGTGCAGCTACAGCTTCGCATACCGAGCTCAACTGGAGAGGCACATGACAGTCCACAAGAGCGGAAGGGATCAGGTAAAAACGGACTGACAGACTGGTCAGGACTGGATACCAATCAAACAGACAAATCTCCAATCTGATATCTTCAAATACTATAATGATTTGAATATTCTTATCTGCTCTTCTGAGTTGTAAGTTGAAATGCAGTTTTTGGCTAACGTAATTACCTAATGCAGCTAGATGATTTGTAAATCCCTGAATTCTCTATTAAGAGCATACTACACAGTCTGGTACTATAATAATAAAGTCTACTCATTAACGTAAAACATTTTGCAAGATTGACTGAAACCAGTTAGTGAGAAACTAGTACACATTTAATATATTTAGTTTGAAAGATATTCTCTGCTTCAGTTTAATATTCTAATATTTTTTAGTCTAAGCAAATAGTCAGTGTGGCTGGATAACTTGTGATGGGTTTCAGTAGCATACTACTTCTGTAGTGCTGTAGTAATTATACACCGTGAAGAAGTGATTCTGAATGATGCAAACCTACATGGAGGCTTAGTCCCGTTTCTTTGGCAGCTTGCTTCCAAACATGATAAATAAACAAGAACTTTTGCCCTCGATTGATTAATGACATTGTGACATGAATTAGTAGCAGTTCAAAGGTTGTGTTTTCATTGTGTGTCTCACTGCATGTCCCCTCTCCCCTCGTCTGACAGAGACACATCACACAGTCGGGAGGCAATCGTAAATTCAAGTGCACTGAATGTGGCAAAGCATTTAAATACAAGCACCATCTGAAGGAGCACCTACGCATCCACAGCGGTGAGTGGACAACCCCTGTCACCATGGCAGCATTTTTGTGTGTGTGTGTGTGTGTGTGTGCATGTGAGAAGGTCTACTGTAAACATTTTTGCCATGATTCTCTGTTGGCCTCAGATGTTTCAGTGTCCATTGAACCAATATTATATTATTATATAATATATATTTATGTTTAGCCAATTCCCCTGCATTCCCTTCAATGTTTTTCAGCCCATTGTGTGCTCTTCCTTAACGTGCCATAATTGTGTTTCTTTTGGCATTATGGGACAGCAATTAGAGAAGGGCAATTCCCAATGGTGCCATTACATCAACGTTTAAGCATCATTGAAATGCATTAGAGCTTTTTCCTACCGCACTGCTCATAGCTGGGTTTGCTCATTTAGCTTCATTCACTAATGGAAATCTGTTTCTCTTTCTTCCCCCGCCCTCTATCTTTCCCTCTCTGTTATACACATTGTGGTTTCATTCAGGAGAGAAACCCTACGAGTGCTCCAACTGCAAGAAGCGCTTCTCCCACTCAGGCTCCTACAGCTCCCACATCAGCAGTAAGAAGTGCATCGGCATCATCTCATTTAACGGCAGACCGCGCCAGGGGAACGCAAAAACCCAGGCCCAGGGTCCATCGCCAGTGTCCCCCACGCCCCCCTCAGTCCTGCGCACCCAGATTAGGGAGAAGCTGGAGCACAGCAAGCCCCTGCAGGAGCAGCTGCCACTCAATCAGATCAAGACCGAGCCTGTGGACTACGAGTACAAGCCAACAGTGATGACATCCCCATCTATGGCAGCCCTGAACGGGGGGGTTTTCAGTGGAGGTGCTGCAGCTCCTCTACAGGGCACAGTGCAGGCCGTGGTCTTGCCCACTGTGGGGTTGGTGTCACCCATCAGCATCAATCTGGCAGACCTGCAGAATGCTCTAAAAGTGGCGGTGGACGGTAACATAATTCGCCAGGTGCTGGAAAACAATGCCAAAGGTCAGGGGCACTCGGGGAACTCTGGGTTAACCACTGGAATGCTCCATCCTGGACAGCAGCAGCTCATCTCAGCCATCAGTCTGCCTATTGTGGGTCAGGATGGAAATGCAAAAATTATTATAAACTACAGTTTGGACCCCAACCAGGGCCAGCTCACTGCCCATAACCTAAAGAAAGAGCCTGAGCCAACATCACCAGGTCAGACCAACATTGACAACTTCAAGTCCCAGAAACTCCCAGAGGATCTAACCATCAGAGGTGCCAGGCCCAATAAGACTAAAGATAAAGAGGAAAAGACCACTAAAACGTGTCTCCTGTGTGATAACTGTCCCGGCGGGCTGGAAGCACTCCATGCCCTTAAGCACTGCAAGAAGGATGGTCTCAGGCTGAACGGAGCAGGCCTGGAGTCTGAGTCTGCTGTCGCTGCCTTACTGTCAGAGGGAGGACTTTGTAACCAGCCCAAGAACCTGTTGTCCTTGCTCAAGGCCTACTTTGCCCTAAATGCAGAGCCCACCAAGGATGAGCTGGCTAAGATCTCTGACTCAGTCAGCCTGCCAACCCATGTTGTAAAGAAGTGGTTTGACAAAATGCAAGAGGGTCAGATATCACTGGGTGCCCCAACACCTCCCTCTGAGGAAGAGGACACCTGTGAAGCTAACAGTGTAGTGTCTCTGGTCCCAGGGAAGAACATGGTCAATTTGAGCCCTTCCATGACCCAGGACAGCCCTACAGAAGCCACTCCAGCAGAGGTCAACGGCACTCACAGCTCGCCGGACCCTCCGTCGCCACTAAACCTGAGAGCTGGCAGTCCTGTCCCAGGCCAGTCTCCCTTGAGCACTGAGGGACCCCTAGACCTGTCGCTGCCAAAGCCCACCAGAGAGGAAGCGGAGAGAGGGATAGCTAAAGCCTGCGCTCACCACTTCCCTTCCTCTGGCTCTACCAATGCGGATGAACCTCTAAACTTAACTTGCACAAAGAAAGAGGCATCGGCCCTCTCAGCCATGGGCCCCAGCCCCATCGCACTGTACGCCAGCCAGCCAAGTGCCAAACCCCTCGACATTGTGACCACAATGCAATGCCTGAGGGCACTAGCCACTAACAACAAACAGACTATCCTGATCCCCCAGCTGGCTTACACCTATACCACTACAGCCAACAGCCCGGCGGGGACGGAGACGCAGGAAACCATCCACCTCAATGGAGTAAAGGTTTGCAGCCAATTACATTACTGTATTTAGCTTCTGTCTTTGTTTAAAGTAAACTTTAACATTTTCTGACATATGTTTACATTAATTGTTGCCTAGAGTTGGAGAGTGTCTTATATCTGTATGCTAAATATCAAGCTACAGCCAGCAGCCAGTTGGCTTGGCACTGGCTCTGTCCAAAGTTAACACAACTTGCCTATGTTCACAGCTTTTCTTAGCTTCATTCTCTAGATTCCCCGGATCAGGTCTGACAATAAAGTTGTTCTTTATACTATAATGTTGCTAGAGTCAGGACATCAGGACAGCCACAGCAAACAGGTCTGACTCTGAATTCTTTCCTGCACTGTTTGTGAATCATTTGGTTCTGTGCCTATGTGGTAGCCATTTTGAGAAGCAAGTGGGTTGGAATCAAGTTGGCTTTTCTCTTTTTGGAGCGATCAGTTATACCCTCCAGTCCAGATCATTACTTCTTATTGTTCAAAACCACCAGAACATGATAGATAGTGTGACTCCATCCTAAATGTAATCAATAAGTCATATATAGAAATGTCAGAATTCAGCTCTTTGTAAAAATGATAGCCCCTAATAGTTCTTTATTGTGCAGACACCTAATGGGCCCATAATGATGGATGTAGATTTTCCATGGTTGTATGAGTGATCTTCCTGGGCTGTCACCCAGAGGACATGAGGCTGCACTTTACTGCAGAGCCCCTATTGATCTGCTGGAATCTGTTTAAACGACACACCTCAGCCTGCCTCATTGATTTATTGTTGTTGTATTATACCTTCGTGTTAAGTGGATTGGCATAGACCTGCCTTGTAAAAAAAAAAGAGCTCTGTGTATATATCGTCTCCTTAATATTGACCCACATCCACTTTCACTGCATCAGTAGATGAGTTTAACCAGGCCAGGGACAGGGGAAATCTGTAGGTGTGCTCATACAGCGTAAGTGAACAGTATAGTTACGTTTTGGGCCGAGGAAAAGATTGCTCATCCATAATGTGAAAATTCAGCGTGATTTTACTTTCACAACTGCCTCAAGAGAGCTAGGAGTAGGAAATGACACACACATACACACGTTGTTTACGAGTACTGGTACTTTTCTGAGTCATTCCATTGTCAAGCATTCTGAATTCTAACCAATACATCTGGGATTTCTCACATTCTCCAGGAGGAGAAACACGACACAGGCTCAGAGGGCGTGTCCACCGTAGAGGAGCAGAACGACTCCGACTCGGGCCCTCCAAGGAAGAAGATGAAGAAGACGGACAGCGGCATGTACGCCTGCGACCTGTGCGACAAGATATTCCAGAAGAGCAGCTCGCTGCTGAGACACAAATACGAACACACAGGTAAATTCATACTCTCATGTTTTCTCTGGGACTATACCCAAAAACGGCCAGAAGTCACATATGGACCACAAAATTCCCAGAACCGGAACTTGTCTCAACATCCCACGCTGTTGGGTCTTGGGAAAGATGAGTCATAGTGTGAGTGAAGGGGGGATTTTGAGCTACAGTGCAACGAAGGGTGGACACCTCCATTCCAGCAGGTATTACTCAACATGCACAGAAGAGGTCTGAGAATTTCTTTCCGCCAACTCCCCACCTCTACACTGCCAGCTTCCCATGTGACGCCCCAAATGTTGCAAGAGGCGAGCTCTGGTAGTGATTTGGATTGCTCTAAGATGATGACTCCGTGGCCAAGTGTAGGTCAACGCTCTCAGAGGCGTTTCATTTTTTTTTTCTTTAGTACTCCGATACCTGGCTTGCAAACACATTTTTCAGCTCCAAATGACCTCATCTTAGATGAAACTAGCTGTTCCCTGCCTGGATAAAGTTTCCTTGAAGGTTTGCAAGCGCAAATGTTGTGATGTTGTTGTATTGTTTTGAAAGGTTCTCCGTGGAAACACTGATGATAGATACTGTTATGGGCCTCTCCTTAAACGCTGCAACATGGGAGGATTCACTGCGATTGCACTGGAGTGTTTTTTTGTTTGTTTACCATCTATGTCCGTGCCTTTTTGCTCAACGGCATTTCCATTTTCCCTTAAACAGAGGTGTTGATGCGCATTTATTTTCTCTTCCTCTGCAGGGAAACGGCCTCACGAGTGTGGCATCTGCAGCAAGGCCTTCAAACACAAACACCACTTGATCGAACACATGCGGCTCCACTCGGGGGAGAAGCCTTACCAGTGTGACAAGTGCGGCAAGCGCTTCTCCCACTCGGGCTCCTACTCCCAACACATGAACCACCGCTACTCCTACTGCAAGAAGGAGACGCAGGGCCAAGGCGAAGGCCGCGAGAGCCCCGAGGCGTACGGCGAGGCCCCGGCCGAGATGGAGGCCCTGGGCCGGGCGCAGCAGCACCTGGCCGCCACCCAGCTGGACCTGGACGAGCGAGGGAGCAGCACCAGAGAGGATGAGGAGAGCGAGGAAGAGGAGGAGGAGGATGGTGTGGTGGACATGGACGATATTCAGGTGGTGCAGATAGGGGACGAAGGAGGGGATGAGGAGGAGGAGGAAGAAGAAGAGAGGAATGGGAAGGAGATAGAGAGAGTGTTTGTGGAGTTAGGAGAGGAGGAGAAGACAGAAGTCGAGGTGGAAGAGAAAGAAGAGGAGGCTGACACAAGGCAGGCAGTGTTGCTCGGGAGCATTCGGGAAGAGAAAGAAGTCCAGATGGATACAGAAGAGGGGCGGATGGAAGAGGGGGAGGTGACAGAGGAGAGCGGAGGCGAGACACACAAGAACACAGTTTCTGAAGAGCAGAACCCGACGCCGCAGGAGAAAGGAGATACTGACTGAGAGAGGAATCCGACTCTTCCGTGAGACACAATCAGATTCCTCCTCTCCCCGTGCAGAGGAAGAACGCAGGAGATGATGTCTGGTCACTCTGACAGTCCATTTCAGTTCACTACTGTGTAGAAATCCAGGTGTGCCTGAAAAAATACTAGTGACTTTTCCGCAGGAGAACGGTTTTCTCACTGCTAGAAAAAAAATCAGTTTGTAAAGAAAAAAGATGAAGATGAACACAAATTTTAACAAACGAAGGAAATGCATTATACAGACTTTGGAAGCTAGAGCCGACACGTTTTAGATAATGTTTTATTACTAAAACACCTTGGGTCTTTTCTTTTTATCAGTGTTACTAATTTTATCACTCATATTTTAACCTTTAAAAGTTGTACAGTTGGGAGATATTTCTATACCTTTTTATTGCCAATGAACAAAAAAGTCAGTATTTTATTAAGTTGGAAGGAAAATAAGAAAAATCCTGTGCACTACAAATGGCTTGGTTTACCTATGGATTGAGCAGTTGAGTCGTGATCTCTACCCTTCAGTATTACCGCACTAGATATACCACGCCATCACGCTAGCAAATGTTAGCATTACGTTTCTTTTTGATGTTCTTTTGATTGGATTGTGAGCCTTAAGAAGAAAAACAATGGAGAGCGGACTGGGCTTTTCCCGTCGTCAATTACTTCCTTTTAGACTTTTAGGCTCATTGTTGTTAAAGTTTCTTTTACAAATCAGTGTTTCATAGGAATAGTTTGACATTTGGGAAATGTACTTTGTTCTGTTTTTAAGGAGAGTTAGATGAGAAGATCAAACCCACATAACTGTCCAATAAATATACAGCTACAGCCGCCAGCCACTTAGCTTAGCTTAGCATGAGCACGGGAACAGGGGGAAACAGCTGGCGTTCATGGCTTTCGAACAAACGTGGCAGTTGGTCAAGGCCGAACCCCCCGCCTTTACCTCGTATCGTATTCCAAACGACAATCATGGTCTGTTTTGAAATCCGTGAGCAGACAACCCCATGTGACGGGTTCGTCCAATCAGGTGCAGCCATCGGGTGTAGCTAATTTTCTTTGCATGTCAGTGGTCAGTGAAAAGAAACTGAAAACTGCTGGTGGCAAGCCCACTGCCATGCAATGCTGGGAAGTGGGGCGACACCTGCCGTGAAAACAACGGCTACATGGACACGTTCCTTTTAGACCACCAGGGGGAAAAAGCAACATATATTATATTGTAATTCATTCCCAAGCAAGCTGCTCAGACTAATCGCAGTCAACCGCATTTGGTCTCTCTGCTTCTACTGCACGACGCGCAGGCAGTCAGTCGTCGTGATGATGTCAACAATGTTCAAATGACGTCAGGTGGCGCATCTAGCAACTTTTGGAGCTTGTGCTAGCCACCTTCATTAGAAAAGAGTTGGCAACACTGGTTGTAACTTCCAGAAAGAGCCAGGCAAGTTGTTTTTACGCATCTAGTATTTAGCTGCACGTTTACCCGACAGATAGGAGAGTGGTATTAATCTTCTCATCTAATTCTCATCTAGCGAGAAAATAAGCATATTAAAAATGAATTCAAAAAATGTCAAACTGTTGCTTTAAATGTTCAGAGCGAGCACGGGATTTGGAAAACGGTCCCCTCCCTATGCCTACAAACCACTCCGAGCCATATGCAAAAAAATCAAACTAGAACAAGAGAAACATGCATATCAAAAGTGCCATTGAATATTGCTGTTGAAGCTAAGCAGCTACGATCAGGTATTGCCGGATCCTAAAGATCAACCAATGAACCGGAATACTGTTGTCTTTGGCTTGCCGAGTTTAGCCTACCACATATTCATGTTTCCTAGATTTTAGAGAAGTTGCTTTTATTTCTAATCCGAGCAGCTAAAAGAATTACAATGCACATGTGTTCCAATGGATGATGATGATGATGATGATGAAGTATGATTTCTAATTGTTGTGTCCTGCCTTTGCAAAGCTTATTCAGTGCACTTGTTTAACACACCATGAAATGCTCAGATGTGTCTTCAGGTAACAAAACGTAGGCAAATATGAATCCCGGGAGTATAATTCAACCATGTGTTTACCTGTCAGTATTATTGTTTGTCCCTTATGTTGTTTTATGTTCTGTTTCAGTGTGTGTACTGTACGTTTTCAGCAATGGCAGTATTATCCCCACCACCACGGAGATGGGTGTGTCTGTTTAGTCATAGAGAACTTTTATATTTATGTTTCTTATTTTTTATATTTCTTTATGGTTATTTATTTCACTATCCAGTGTACAATACTGTAGTTTGTATTAATACGATAATATATTTTAGTATGGATAAAAGATTCAAAGGCAAACAACTACAAGTCTGGAAAAATGAGACTCCAGCATACTGAAGTATGTTTTTCGAACAAATTAAATTACGTTTTCCTTGGGTAAAAAACTCGCGCCCTGCAAGCCTGAAAATTGGAACCTGTGACCTCTGTGCATCCATTCTCATGTTAGTTTTCTTTCCCCTCTCTAATATGAAGCTACTGAACTTTTGAAAACTAATCGTATGTCTAATAGCATGAGTGTGGCCTGTTTTATTGAAGGATTACCCTTAACCACACAAACTGTCCTTTTTTTTGCCAAGCCAAAATAATATTGACGTTTGTTCTTTGTTTTTATTTGTGCCAATTTGTTACTTTTTTTGTCAGTGCCACACCCACTTGTATATGCCCCTCCTTCCTTTTAACACCCTCATCTTTTTATAGTGATTGTTTTTTGTTTGTTTTCTTTTTTTTGTTAATTTTTTTATGACTCCCCATCTCACAATAAAATACATCAATTACAAGATGCTGGGTTTGTGATGATATTCTTATAAAAGTTTTAAAATCACATGTTAAGATGTTGCTTGTACTGCAATATTCAAGTTAATGTTACTACTAATTATCCCATAAGGGACCAGGGAAGAAATGTAAAAAGAAAGTGGGGGACATACCATAATTAACATGTTAGACCCTGGGCATCTTAACCAGCTCCAAAAAACATGTGGCATCTTCTTAAGATGTCTTTACTTTTTGATGAGGAGTACACACAACACACAAAACATGAGATGATGAAGAATAAAGAAGTAAAGCCAATGCCATCAGAACAACAGGGTTAAAGAAAAAGTTTCACATTTTGTGAAAAAAAAGGCTTCTTTCCTTTAAGATCAATAGAGTGCTAAATATGAAGCTACAGCCAGCAGCTAGTTAGCTTAGCTTAGCAGAGACTGGGAGACCAGGAGGTGACTAGACCCCGCCACACAATAAAGAGAGTGTAATGTGTAAGATAGGCTGTATTAATACTTTTTATTTTAGGCAGAGCCCTGCTAGCTGTTTCCAGCAGCTGGTTAGCTGAGCTAGTGGTAAAGCTAACCGTCTTTTTAATCAACTGCTGGCTGTAGCAGCTTATTTAGCATACCGACAGTCTCATCTAAACCTAAAGAAAGCCAAAGAGCTTAGATCCTAAAAGAAAATCAAGCTACTCTTTTCACCTAAACTCCATTATAGGTACTGTATATATAAATAAAGCATCAGTGAATGATAACACATTTCAGTCTGGTCTGCCTGTTAGCAGCCCAGCCCAAGGTCAACCCTATTGATCCAGATTAGGTTTCCTGCCCCCCTCACCCCCCGGCCTCTCCACCAGCATTAATTAGTAATGGAATGGACTAAAAATCCATAGTCTGTTGAGGAGTTGAACATGATACAATAGCTGGTGAACATATTTGATAGTTCTCTCTTTCTCTTATGGTTTTTATCTTCCCAGAAGCACTGCCTCTGCCTTCAAAGGATAGTTTTTGGGGGGCATTTTAGGAAAGTACTTAAGTCTTAAGAAGGGAAAGCAGGTGCGACTGGGCCAGGATTCAACATGCCACAGCCTCTCTCTGTCCACGGGTTGGAGTCAGTCTTTAACTACCTGAGCTTGCAGGAGAGTGTTTCTAAGTGCATCTTTGGGGAATGCAGTGTGACAGAGAGGGTTTGACTCTGTCATAATGTTGGATGGGTCCCAAGAGACACTTGCCAGAGGGGGTTGGTGGTGGAATAATGCTTTATAGGACAGATCACACCATAACATTACCGTGTCAAACTGTTCCAACAGCATCTTGTAATTGTGCCTATTATAAATGTCTTTAACAGTGGTAACAGCAGCACAGAAGCACCGCTCTGAAACTCCAAAGAGGTCAAAGAGTGTGTAGCCTGTGGCTGCATGTTCAGGATGCGGGGCCGTTTTACAGGCTTTCGGTCCAATCCGCGACTTAAAGCCAAGATATTGCCATATGTTCTGCTGGGCTCAGCATTTCAAAGGAAAATTGAAAAGCTATAACTGCTAAGAGGATGTGGAGTGCTCTTGCCAATAATGGTGCAAAAGCCTGATGAAGTATCATGGCTGCCGGGACTCTGACACCAAGCCAAACCCGCGGGGCTGAAGCTCCCCGGGGAAATTTAGAGAAAAGCCAAGAGGAGGAGGAGGAAAGAAAAGCCTGCTCTCAGGAAATAGCAGTCACTTAAATATCATGTTCATTTACTCAACCACTAAATAGCAGAATGTACACAGAGATCTGTGTGTGTGTGTGTGTGTGCTTATAAAGGGGCGGGTTAATATGTCACTTCATTTGACAAATGGCTGTTTCAGAGCTCCATTTTTAACCCGCTGCTCAGCATAAGCTCATATGTACACGTCCATCTGAAAATCTATTTATTATTTATATTGCTGGTCTTTACGATAGACTTGTTGAACGAACAATTACACATTCAAGTCACAATCAAAACTTGACGTGCTTAACATAACAGAGAGTTTCCCATACATAGGTGCTACTTGGGCGCACCACCCAGGTAGATAAAATCCAAATTTGATTTTCTTTCCCAACAACAATGTATTTTAATAGCACACACAGATAGCTGCCCTCCAGCCCTCCCCCTCGTGAAGTTGCGTGCCGTGTGCATGACAGCGGTGACGTTACGTTAGCAGTAGCATGCTGCTAGTGGTCTCAATGTGGGATTAACTGTAATAAAAACCCAGAAACACCGCAGCCACGCTGCTTTGAAAGCTCCCTAAACGTCATTTATCAAAGTCTGGTTGTTATCTTAAGAATGGAGCTAGCTAACTAACCGGCGACGACCGGGGCTAACCGCTAACGGTTGCTAACCGAGCCCTCACTCCTCCGTGCCTGTATCCCTTAACTGAACCCGAGACCGAATAAAACGCTTCATTTTTTTGTCTGTAAAATTTTGTATCTACAACTTGGAGGTGTTTGAATGACAGAAATCTGCTCAAATAAGATTTTAGTGAGTGCAACAGAACATGTAACGTTAGCTATAGTACAAAACAGAGATTAATACAATCCAAAAACCAAATATAATGAACAAGAATTTACTTTAGATATCCCCATTGGCACACAAAAAAACATTTAATTGACAAAGCACATCATGGCTACACTTTTTTTGTCAATTGTTTAAAATGGAACAGGCAACTTGATTTATTTTAGCAGAATACTGAAAACAGCAGAAAAGCAGAACTGAGTAGGTTAAATTGCAATATCTCTTTAACACAAGTTATATCTCATTATTACAATATTTAACAACGTTAGGGCATATCACACATTTTCCTCATATGATAAAGCCCTAAGAACGACCCTGAAATTGTGTCAGACGCACCGTAGTGTTGCACAATTTTTAATCTGTACCATCTTCTGTATAATCAAGTCTAATTTGTTAAATATGTAAATCGTTTTTTCTTTTTAAATTATCTGATAATGTTATGGAGTCCTTGTTTTCACCTATGTTAGACTAGTTTCTAAGTGAACCCATTATTACTGAACCCGGCCATCACGTGGCACGTCTTTATATCCTGCACAACCCAGTAAATGATCTACCGGTTGGAAACACTGTAACAAAAGTACGGTACGCCCTGCGACTTCAGATAACACATGCAAACAGGCAACACACAAGCTAATTAAGAAAACATCTTCATTCATTTGACAACACATGCGCAGCATTTAGCAAACACACTGCAAATACACACAACACAACCAGATCCATAACGCGCTGCAGATACAGAAAAAATACAAAAAAAGCACAAACCATGAAAAAAACCTCTAGGGGGAGTGTTAAGTGGAACAGCTTGATTTTTGACCGCACGGTGGGAGAGAGAGAGACAGAGAGACAGAGAGAGAGAGAGAGAGACAGACAGACAGAGACACAGAGAGAGAGAGACAGACAGAGACACAGAGAGAGAGAGAGAGAGAGAGACAGAGACAGAGAGAGAGAGACTGAGTTCAATCTCAGAATGATGTGCCCCGTTGTTAAACAGTGTGCAACTGCTTGGAGGTCATAGACTGTAAATATTAAGTCTATGTTTGAGATATGTTTTCTCTCGTTTGGTGGGTGTGTCTCTAGTTCATTGGCTCAGGTCAGAGGGGATACCCAATCAGCAGAGACGTGTCGGTAAACTTCTTTACTTTTCTTAATTTGCTTGTGTTTTGTCTATCTGCATTTGTTTTCTCAAAGGTCCCATGGCAGGAAAATTTCACTTTATGAGTTTTTTTTAACATTAAAATGAGTACCCCCAGCCTGCCTATGGCCCCCCAGTGGCTAGCAACATAGCCCTGGGTATCCTGCTCTGCCTTTGAGAAAATTTAAAGCTCAGATGGGCTGATCTGGAATCTTGCCCCTTATTACCTCATAAGGATCAAGGTTACCTCGCCTTTCTCTGCCCGCCCAGAGAATTTGGCTCACCCATGAGAGAGAGACATCATGGCTTTCAAACGAGCAAGTGGCAGTTGGTCAAGGCCACACCCCCAGCCTCCACCTTGCCCCCCCCCTCTCCTCCTCAAAAGCTACAGACTCAGAAATAACACATACTAAGGAAAGCTCATTGTTGGACTGGCTCTAGTGGCTGGAATTCTGTACCAAGGCTGAATTTTGGGAAAGTGACTTCAGATACAGTATTAGGGGACCCCTAAGGTCTATATAAAAGAGACGTCAGATACAGTATTAGGGGACCACTAAGGTCTATATAAAAGAGACTTCAGATACAGTATTAGGGGACCACTAAGGTCTATATAAAAGAGACTTCAGATACAGTATTAGGAGACCACTAAGGTCTATATAAAAGAGACTTCAGATACAGTATTAGGAGACCACTAAGGTCTATATAAAAGAAACTTCATATACAGTATTAGGGACCACTAAGGTCTATATAAAAGAGACTTCAGATACAGTATTAGAGGACCACTAAGGTCTATATAAAAGAGACTTCAGATACAGTATTAGGGGACCACTAAGGTCTATATAAAAGAGACTTCAGATACAGTATTAGGGGACCACTAAGGTCTAGTATTAGATCACTTTGCAGAGCCACGCTCGCTGAATCCGGAGCTTAGCGGCGCCCAAGACGACTGTGATAGTTTAAAGAAAATGCAAACAACCCATGACCGTTTTTTCTCCTATCCACGAGTGTATGTTCCTGTTGCGACAAACGCAGGAGCTACATACTGGAAATCAGGATTTATCCTAGAAATGTACTTGCATTGCTCCAGACCAGTCCAAAATTGAAATCACATGAATTTCTCATTATGAAAAGCCAAAAGGAATGGATATGTCCCCTATCTGGTTTGCTTCAGGACATAAAAATGTCACCAATAATACCTTTACAGATGTTATACTAATACCTTTAACAGATGTTTAAGCTTCTGCCACTTTGGAACAGTGGCTCTTCACTTTGTGTCATCCTGATTCCTTT
>NC_048428.1:6201520-6209020 GCF_013103735.1 Etheostoma cragini | reverse complement strand
ATATGAAAAACACTGTATCTTTACAATAGTAAAGCACTATATTACTGTTTTTCAGAAAGTAATGGAGGTGAAAGCATTAAAAACGTCACATTCATTAGTATTTAGAGATGATGTGAGAGAGAGACCCATGGGGTGAGGAAATCTTGCCCCATGATGCTGGAGAGAGGAGGGCTCAGTCACACTTTTATGTACCTTTAGTTTTATTTTCAAGTAATTCCAAAAATTACTAGAGACAACATACTATATTGAAGCACACTGCTGATTTTCATTCCTTCTTCTTTACCTTATGTGAAAATTGGTGTATTACGCAATCTGTATGTTTTCTTTAAAGAAACTATTGAGTAATTTGAAGTCACTCAAAGTGTTCTGTAAAGACGAGAAAGTTTCTGTATTAGTGTGTGATGCTAGTGATTTTACCCTCAGTGTGTTCCCAGTGACAGAGTGTGTGTTATCTCAGTGAGGACTGGTCATCGTGTCTGGTGCACTGAGCCGGTTCTCAGACGGGTGGTAGGAGCTGTGTGGCTGTGAATGAGTTTTTTCAGGAGATGTGAACTGTTTAGATCAGGTGACTGTTGGCAGTGAAGACTGTAGTTCGAGTTTTGCACGTGGCTTCAGTTCTACCCAATGTCGTTTAGCAATCAAAAACACTCCGATACACGTTTTTAGCTCTGACTGTCCTTCTTTTGCCGTACCTGAAGTTGCTGCATTTTGGCTGCTGTCTGCAGAGTCCTTCATGCACAGCTCGTATTCTTTCAGATGTTTCATACGCAAATATTTTAACAGCGGTGATGTTGTGTATTGTTTAGGGTCCTTGCCACCCTGAGACAAATCGGCATTGTTAATTGAACATGTAGCTCAACTTGAATCGCCTTCTCTTGACTGAAAGTACGGCCAAACATCACTTTTTCTGCTCACTGGTTCCATTTTCACTTTCTCACAGCCTACTGCTTTCAACGGTCCACCTACGTAAACACCGTCCTGTAATCAACGCCGGCGCCATTACGTCGACCAGCGTAGCACGCAAGGTGCAAGTGTAGGGTTTGGCAGAAGCACAACCCCTCAAAAAGCCCAATATTCAGCCGGAACCGATCCCGAAACCTGGATTTGGGCCATCCCCAGCCCACGTAGATAGAGACCCGCCCAGGTACAGAAATCCACATATCGTATCGTGTGTAACAAAGTGACGCATGTTTGTCTCTGAAGTAAAGGCTGGACTACAATAGAGCTGTTTGGAACAGTCTTTTCTGTTGGAGATGGTAAGTCCCTTTGGGGGAGAACTTTGGGCTTTTTCACTTTGTAAACCTATAATGTGCACAAAAAAGACATAAAACACAATAAAGGGAAAAAGCCAAAAAGCATAATATGACCACTTCAAGGCTACATTGTTAATACAGGCCTTTATTACACTGCTAGGTTGAATTACAACATTTGGGCTCCGAGTAATCAGGTATGTTATCTGCTGAACTATAAAATGTAGCCTATTTGATTACCCAACCATATTTGATTGACAAAGCACATCAAAAGCTACACTTGATCCGTGTCATGTTCTAGTCTACTTTGTTTATTACGTAAATAGCTAAACTTATCAGCTAATGTTACGTAATCATTTTTTTCAATAGACATTTCACTGCTTCACCATTGCGCGCCATGCTATCAAATCCCGCGCCACCCACCACAACATGCGCAACATTGGTTTATTGCTTGAATGGACAGTAAAGGCACAGCTTATTCTACCATTTTATATAATATTTGATTATGCGTAACTGCTACATTTGTCATCGTACCGTCAAATAATTGGAATAACACACATATAAATCACAAGAATAAACAGTACAAATACAAATACAAGCCTATTAAAAACATTTACCATTTTTATGCTTGAATTTTTATGCTTGACTGCACGACACTGCTCCACAGGTAAATCTACGTTGGATAAAGCGCTTTGAAAATCTGCAACTTTCCCTCTTTAGCGTTTAGCTTAGGGCAGCGCCATAGCAACCATGAACACCACTAGCTCAGGCCGTTTGCTGCTTCCTGGACGGAGCGCACCCATTGGTTGTTGATCATGTTCATTTGATTTCAGGGTTCTTGCACCATTTTTGAAGTCAAATGTAATTATTTTTAAGGCCACCGCAAATTATTATAGAATATTTTTCGGGCATTTTTAGGCCTTTATTGACAGGACAGCGGAAGATATGGAACTGGGGGGGGTGATGACAAAGGGCCACTAGTTGGAGTCAATCCCGGGCCCACTGCATCAAGGTGTAAACCTCCATAGATGGGCGCCCGCTCTACCAACTGAGCACCCAGAATGCAAAAAAAACAACAGTTTACAGGAAACACCATTTATTACTTAATTAACAAGATTATTAACTAACTTAATAGCTTAATAATGTCCTTATAGTCCTTGTGCATCCTCAAAAACTAAAACAATAGAAGTAAAAAAGGTAATGTGATTGGTCTAGACATGTAGAACTTGATGAAACCAACATGACAGCCAGCACATCCGCAATGACGGCACAGCCAGAGCACTCTGAGAACACCAGTGTTACGGGACAGAAAGAGGACCCACACGCAGAGTAGTAGAACCACAACAGAGGGATTTATTGTCCAAACACAGGAGTAGAACGGGGGAGGTCCAACAGAATATAACAAGAAGGCACGCGGGAAGATCAAACATCCAAACAGGGAAACCAGGGAACACCAACGGGAACACACAGGCTGGGGAAGCTAACAGGACGGCAGCCAGGCCAACTGGCAAGTAAGAGGCAAACTAGACGTCATGCAGCACGGGACAAAACGATCTGGCACAAGACAAGGGAAACACAGAGGTTAAGTACAAGAGGTAACAAGGTAATGGAGAACAGGTGAGACATCAGGTGAATCACATTAGGGCGGGGCTGGACAATCAGACAGGCAAACGTAAAGCTAGACAAGACAAGACAGGAAGCTAACTATCAAGAACAGGAAGCAGAACAGGGAAATATAAGACAGGATCTACAACACCAGACCGGGGAGAAAACCGAGACAAAAACACAGGGAAGGCCAAACGAGAAAATAATCTCAAACAAAAAGCCCAAACCACAACAACCAGATTATTAATGGCATTCCATGGCAACGTCACAGAAATGAATCAAAAACTACTTCTGAAACCTTTGTATTCATTAATATAAAACAGGAACCACAGTGGAACACACAGAAACCCTCCCAACAGATTTATTTAAAGTGACTGAAGTTAAGTGTTCCTGGAAATGGTTGGATTCCGTCAGCTGTGCCGCTAGCAGGGAACTGTGTTTAAAATAGCTAAACACGCGGTTATACAGGGGCTAAATCAGTCAGTGGGAAAAGAAACTCTGCAGAAATGGTCTCTACAATGCTAACTTTTATTTTCTTGGTAAAGTTAAATGTTGAGAAGCAATGAGGGGGTCTGACATTTTTGTTCTGCTTAGTTGAAACAAGGCAGGCATTAGCCACCGCTAGCTAGCTAGCATAACGTAAAACTGAAAATCTTGCAAGGCCTCATCTCTAAAAGACTACAAATGGCTACAAAGGTGAGGTAACCAAAGACATATCAGGTGATTTGCAGTAGACCATTGGAGAAAAAGGACCCCATCATCTAAAAAACACAGTCAGCAGATGTAATACCTACAGCAAATTTACAGTCAATTTAAGACATTTTAAGAACCTGCGGGAAACCGGGGATTTAACTTCGCTACCAAGACTTAAAGGTCCAATGTGGAGGAACTTCTCCCCTCTAGCATTGAGATCATTTATCGCAATCAACTCTCTCGCACCACGCAGTTCATAGTACGTATCAGTTTATCAGTTACAGTAGCCTTCACACTTTTTCATTTTCTGGGTGAAGAAGAAGACTCCTGTTCCTAAGATGGGGATTTTGACTACGTGCATGAGGCCGAGTGGCAATCGGGAGAGTTGAGAATTTTCCCGGTGGGCCGGTAGTGTTTCGAGGCCGCTCCGGTCGGTCTGATCGGCCGGTCCGGCCGCCGCTGCCCGCTGGTCAGACTAACCTGCACTTCATTTCCCAACATTCGTCACTCCCCCGCCACCCGAGGGCCGGTGGTTCACAACATTTACCGTAACTGTAATACATACTTTGAACTGCGTGGCGCGAGAGAGTAGATCGCGATATATGATCTCAACGCTAGATGGGAGAATTTCCCACGCATTGGACCTTTAAGAAGCACAGTGCAATGAAGCATGCAAACTAGGAAGAGGTTATTTGGATATGACAAGTGCAGTATATTACTAGTTTAAGCACTTTAATGCCACTGGGACACAGGCCTGATTTAAAACAGTCCAACATGCACTAAAGACAATAGATCAACAGCAAATAAAATATGAAGATGTATTTAATAATGACAATGACATTTATAATCAAGGAAGGTCAGTACAATCTCAAGTCTGACATGTTACGGCCTTGTTAAGCTGATATTTGTAACCTTGTTAGCAGACTATTTTTACACATCCAGCAGACACAGATCATTAGCAGAGCCCACCTTTACTAATTTGGTGCCCTAGGTAGGTTTTCAGCCGTTTCTTACTCTTCGAACTTTAAACCTTCTAGGACCATAAGGATGGTAGCGTAAAATGACTACATTATATGTATAATCATATTATATGTTGTCAGGAGTAACAAAAGATCTATTATTATTTTAAACTGTATACTATTTGTTTACTTTTTGTTATTAATTTTTTTTTTATGTCCTGTTTTCGACCTAAGGGTTTGTTGTGGTTGGGACGGGGTTTATAGAAGGATGTCTTGTTACAGTTGACATTGTAATGTTGCACTGTATGTATATTGTACCTTGTTTAAAACATTTTTTATTAAAAAAAAAGATTTCAGCTGTATGTTATTTTTTCTAAAGCTTCTGTTGCTGTTTCCAACGCTTTTCGCGCTTGTTTCTGTTATTTTTGAAGCTTTTCTGTCATTTGTGTTTGGGGGGTGATATGTCGATCTCCGAATGAACGAACTCCATAGGAGGAAATGCCATTCTTATATGAGGCTCAATATTGTTTTTCACTAATGACAAAATGGAACTAAGCTTTAGGAGCTTTCCATCTTTGCTCTCCTTCCTATTGCGTTGCATTCGGAGATCGATTCTTTTAACTGACAAGATGGCTCAGAGCGGAAAAACCAACAGCTACAGTGAGATGTTCAAACTTTTCTTTTTAGTAAGCTGTGTACACAAACAACGTTCTCATGCTGAGTTCATGTGTAGAGCCCCTGGTGATACCTGGAGCAAAGTCTCATGTTGTGTTTAGCCTTCTTAGTGATTTTGATGCTGTAATAGTAGTGCTCCTGGACTCCTATTCAAAAGGCCATTAGAACGAAAATACAGTAAATCTTAAGAGTGGCGCTTCTGTCCTAATTATGATTTCAAACACAACCCGGTTTCACGCCGGGTGAAAGTCCTGGGTCGTTTGAACCGTCCACCTGACCACAACGACCTCAAACCACACAGGACTTTCACGCCGGAGACAGGACATCGTGCCCTGCATGTTGGAGTTCCTCTCTGCATTATACCAATGGATTGTATTTTTAAATGAAAATTTACTAAATGAATAGTTCCCAATTATTTTTCTGTCAGGCGCCTATCCGTTTTGTTAACTAATCATTGATTTTTAAAAGCACTAGTGACTAAATGACTGTTGCACAATACGTCTCTCCTGAAATGTAGCACAAGTAGAAAGTGGCATGAAAGAAAAGACTCAAGGGGCCGTATTCAACGATCAAGCGCAGGTGCGTTTAGGGCATGTCCAAATCCACTTTAGCTAGTTTGACGGCGGGAAAAAGTGTCGGGGCGCATGGTTCAGAAGGGCTGTACTTAGTGTCTTCATTAATTATAGGTGTGTTCTGGGCGTAACATGTAATCAACCAATCAGAGTGTCATCTCCCATTCCCTTTAAAAGCCAGGCGTGTTTGTACCTTGGTCATATTTTTATATGTAATCTTTTGCATGTGTGTGTGCTGCTATGTGTGTGTTACAAGCATAGTGTGCGCACTGTGCATACGCCTATAAGCGCATTTTTCGAATTTGCTGTTAAAAAAACAACGAAATGCTGCACTATTGACTTTAGACCAGGTTTTTGTTGTTCAATGGCACGTTCACTTCCCGCTGCCTCGAGATAGCAATACGCCAAGAATGCACCTGAACACACCACCCTGTAAGACCAGCACGCCCAGAATGTACCTTAACACACCTCCCTGTAAGACCAGCACTCCAAGAATGTACCTGAACACACCTCCCTGTAAGACCTTCACCACAAGAATGTACCTGAACACACCTCCCTGTAAGACCAGCCCGCCAAGAATGTACCTGAACACACCTCCCTGTAAGACCTTCACGCCAAGAATGTACCTGAACACACCTCCCTGTAAGACCTTCACGCCAAGAATGTACCTGAACACACCTCCCTGTAAGACCAGCACGCCAAGAATGCCCCTGAACACACCTCCCTGTAAGACCAGAACGCCAAGAATGCCCCTGAACACACCTCCCTGTAAGATCAGCACGCCCAGAATGTACCTGAACACACCTCCCTGTAAGACCAGCCCGCCCATGGGTGCAGGTGTATTTGCTATTTAAACGACATGGGTGCAGGACAGTCAAAATAGCAAAGATACTTGCCTTGTGCTTTGCACCGCGCCGGGTGCAAGACAGGGCCCAAGTACCTCAAATACATACTTTAAAGTACTTGCGTAAATGTACTTAGTTACATTCAACAACCGTTCATCACTATGACAACATCTTTCATAGTATGCAAGTCTTTTGACCCACTGTGCATGTTCATTAATGGCCTTATTGATTAGTGCCGCTTTAAAGAACCACTGGTTTCAGAAAAAAGAGAGAACTGGCTCCTTTGGTGTATTAGGAGGTAATTAGAAAACCCATTACTCAAACTGTGTATTTCCACTGTACATCAAGCTAAGGTAACATTTTAGTTCCTGTTCTGCTGTTGCATGTCAGTCGATGTTTTCAAAGCAATTTCTGCTTTGGCTACACTCCACTTCCACCCCCCCACCTTGGGCAACAACTCGAGCCAGACCTTTTTTTTTCAAAGTGAATATTTTAGAAATAATCTGAAGATTCCCAGTGATGCACAACATCCTGAAATATATGTACAAGTCTTACTCGGAAACATCATCACCTCGCCCCAGGGATGCCACTTCATCTTCCACTGTTCCTTTAAATGAAGTGTAAGTGCCAAAATATGAATTATGAGGTTTCCACACATCAGTAGAGAGACGCTTTCTCTGTATAAATGAGAGCAGAGATTCAGACAGTGATTTTTGTGCTTAAAATGCACTAAAATGACAGAAATGAAAGCAAATTCCTATCATTACTCAAAGTATCGATCATACAGACACACTTCATTTGCTTTTCTTATCATAACCTTTAAAAATGACCCGAGAAAGGAGGCTCCCAGTCAGAGAAAGGGCGATAGAGAGAAATGAAATGAGGAAGGGGGGGGGGGGGG
>NC_048428.1:6198648-6201405 GCF_013103735.1 Etheostoma cragini | reverse complement strand
GCACCCCTGACCTTATAATCCCGGGGGGGGGGGTCTGTGTGAGGGTAGACATGTGTGCGTTTCCTTTTTGGCTGGGGGTCTACCCCTCCTCATGGCCTCCGTCATGCCTTCTGTCCCTGTTCTCATTCACTGTGTGCGCCCAGAGGCATTGTGGGCCGCGGGGGATGGAACCAGTACACTAGATAGGTGTAAAAGGAGGACCCCTTAAGTAAGAGAGAGACAGAGCTGGGACCCTCTACTACAAATACTGAATAAGTTGCATATTAAACTGGGCCTACAATAACATGTGGGCAGCCTAAAGCTTAAACACATATGTTTATAATGCATGGAATAATAAGCTATTAAAATTGTTGGCATGATTTCATAAATCACGTTAATGTTAAACAGACATGTGGCTCAGTGAATCCTCAGGAGTAACTGTGTCTGTAGATGGCGACCTTAGTGACTACCTTACCTACCGGCCAGAAGGACTATCATTTATGTTTGGGTTTTTTTCACAAATAGGCGCATTTGTTTTTGCTATTAACATGTTGGATTCATGCTAACACATTGTAAATTTTGAATACAACTTTTGAAAAAGTAACAATATTATGGTCCCAGACCCCCTGTAGAAGATATCAGCTGTACAGTATCCTCTGTGACACATTGATGATAGCAATAAGACTTATGATACTGAAGAAGGTTTTACTACCTTTTGATCAGCGGTGTGGTGTTCCGTTTTTGGGGGACTAGGTGTTTTCCAGGAGTTGCTCCGGGTCCAGGAGCTTCTCTTTGAACAGGAGTAACTGGGTCTGTGGATGGCTGCCTTAGTGACTACCTTACCTCTGGCTCAGTAAGACTATCATTGCTAATGGGTATTTCTACAAATAGGCTGATTTAAATTAACTAATAATATATTGGATTCATGTTGAGACTTTCATTTTTGAAAAAAACTTAACTACAATAAATTAACAATAATCCCCCCCCCCCCCCAGTAACTGTTGCAGAGCTCCGATCTAGAAGACAAAGCGCAGGAAGACACACTTTGACCCCAAGGTGTAGGGGACAAAATAAGAGAAAGAGATATCATAAAATCCCAAAGGAGTGGGTGTATGTGTGTGTGTGTGTGTGTGTGTGTGTGTGTGTGTGTGTGTGTGTGTGTGTGTGTGTATGTGATCCAACCCGTCTCTCCTGATGCTCCCCCCTCCCACCTTAGGAAGCAGAACAGGTTGGAGCCCCATCTTTCTGTGCCAGATGGCTCCACATTGACAAATCAATTAGGCTCCACCTCATCACCGGGGGGACCGGGGCTACAAACCTGTCCGCCTCCACCCCCACCACCCTGGGGTCCTCGCACGACCACCCCTCCATCTCTCCTCGCCTTAATCACCCCCCTGATCCCCAGAAAGCTTTGCCTTGGTAGAGAGGGCGAGGAGGCAAGAAAGAAAAAAAAATGAAACAAAGAGGCTGGCAGCACATGAATCACCTAGCATCAATATGGATGACTTCCTTGCTAATGCAAAGGGGACCGGAGAGGAACAGTGGCAAAAGCTTGTTTTCTAGTGTGTGTGTGTGTGTGTGTGTGTGTTTACAAGCTCAGTCAGAGCAGATTTGCCATGTGCTAAAGAGCCAAGTGTCTCTAGTTGTTTTTCCTCCTCTGTGTGGAGGTGGGAGAGGAGGAGGAAGATGAGGATGATGAGGAGTTGGAGGAGGATGGACGTTTGGGGAAGTTAATCCAAGGAGAATAAACAGCGCAGCCTGGAGCAGGTATGCATCTGGGTCGCGGAGGAGAGGGAGAAGGAGCAGAGGGAGAATCAGAGG
This sequence comes from Etheostoma cragini, assembly GCF_013103735.1. Classification (NCBI taxonomy): domain Eukaryota; kingdom Metazoa; phylum Chordata; class Actinopteri; order Perciformes; family Percidae; genus Etheostoma; species Etheostoma cragini. Next base: position 6,199,605 of record NC_048428.1, on the reverse strand, counting down.
GAGAATCAGAGGGAGAATCAGAGCGAGACTCTGTGTTCTTCGCTACCCCCTAGTGGGAGAGGCCAGACACAGCAGGAGGAAGATGGACACCGTTGGAACTACCACTCACAGAGATGGAGGTTCTTCTTTTTAAGGGAAATTCTAGAGAACTTGCGAGTGGGAGATTTGATTGGAGTTACAAATGCATGCTGTGAAACAAAAAATGTCAAATAATGTACTGTATGTTGTAGTCTTTTCTTTTTTGTAGTCTTTTTTCTTAATGCCACTTCCTACTCTGCTACATTTCTGAGAGGAACACTGGACTTTTTACTCCACTACATTTATCTGACAGCTTTAGTTACTAGTTACTTTACACATTCAGATCTTTGCATACAAAACACATGTAGTTTATAAAATACAATGTTCTTATGAATTGAACCAGCTGTATGATCAGACCATTAAACACACACACGTGGTTGGATCATTTACACTTTCTACAATGGGAGGATATTTCTGCATTGATACTTTTACTTTTAATACTTTAAGTATATTTTCCTGATGATACTTATGTACTTTTACTTAAGCAACAATTTCAACGCAGGACTTTTACAGTGTGGTATTAGTCCTTTCACTTAAGTTAGGGATCTGAATACTTCTTCCATTGTAGAGTATTGGATCTTGAGATTGAGATTTTTGACACAAATCCTCAATGTGTTGTGTACTGAGTACTAGAAAAGGGACTAATAATAATAGTTAATAGAGATATTTTATTTATCCAGAAGGAAATTAAGGAGTCCAATAGCTTATACACAACATGCAGTAAATACACACAGAAATATGACATACGTAGTACAACAGTACAAAGAAACGCAGAAAGGTGCAATTGTATAATAGTGCAAGAGTGTCAGTGCAAGCAGGGTGCGAACTACGGTGTGTGTGTGTGTGTGTGTGTGTGTGGGGGGGGGGGGGGGGGGGGGG
>NC_048428.1:6191128-6198555 GCF_013103735.1 Etheostoma cragini | reverse complement strand
GGGCTCAGCTCCCCTTAATAAGACATAGGCTCCCCTGAAAAGGTGATTAGTGAAATTTTGGGGGGTCTCTAAAAATACTGACAATGTTTCATTTAGACATGCAATGTCAGTTTTATGCAATATGATCATTTTGGATTATGATGCGTAAAATTTCAAAACTTATTCACCTTAACTTTAACTGTTGTTCATGTAAAATCTCAAAGACAGCCAGATGCTTTGTTCATAGACTATTAATGGGTGGCTGTTTGCAGTTTGACCGATCAGCTCCTGTCGATAAAGTATAACAGGGTCAATGGACCAACAGATCCCGTTGTTCTGGAAGGAGACCTGTGAAGTCTATTAGAAGCACTTTTCCGGTGATGGCTGAGCGTTACTGCGTAACCTCCAGCTGAGCTTGAAGACGTAGATGTGACGTGGGCAACGTGTCTGAAAGTTGTAAGTCTTCTGGTAGCTGTGCAAGAGAAATCTCAATCATTCCCAATCAGCAGAGACGGAGAGGGTAGGTATATGTTAGGAGATAACAAAGACACAGGCTAATTATTGCTAACTAACATGCTAGTTAACATTAGTAGTTAAACCTGAACAGCGCATGTAATTTGAAACTGTCTATGAGCTTCTCAAGACAATTTTTGTTTTGTCGACTATGCGACAGTCACGTGGTAAAATCATTAGCCTGTTTTTATAAAAACGTCTGCTACGGAGCTATAACATGAGCTACAAGGTAATGGAGCCTTTAATACATTGTCGTGTTTATTTAGAAATAAACCATGGACAAATAGAGTCTTGAAACCCTTCAGATGTAAAGTTATTCGCTGTCAAAGTGACGCCAAAATGAACGTCAGGGGAGCTCTGCTTAGAGAGGAGAGGCTTACCCCCTTGGGTAAATCCTGTATGCTGCGTACACTTGTAGCTGTTATGTATCTTTGTAAATTATTGTAAGTCACAAGAGCAGCCATTTTCCCCTGTTGCCATGGGAATGTTATGAAGTGACGTAATTACGTGACAAGATAAAAAGTCTCTTTTTCATCAAACCAGAGTTTTTGTAAGTTCCCGCAATTTCATTGCATAAAATTGCATAAATATCGTGCAGGACTTTTGCTCACAACAATCACATAAAACTCGAAAGGACTGTTAAATAAATCAAAAATAGAATAATTATTACTTGACTATACATAGACACTTGTAAAAGACTCAAAGAAAAGTTTAAGTTCAAGTTGAAAAATGCATAGAATAGGATCAGTTGAAACTAAAAAGATCATATGAATTCATTTTTTTAGATAAAACAATTTCATGTACGCTGTTAACAAACTGCTCCAAACAGCTTCACAGGGCGGGCCTTTCCTAGAAGTTACCTGGGTTCCATGAAAACGCGCTTCTGACTGGCTAGTAGTCCTTACCTAGGTACTGCGAATGTGTGACTCCCTACAAAGATGGAACAGAAGTGAGATGCCTCACTCTGTAGCTAAAACAGAGAGCTCAACACACAGGGGGAAAAGAGGAGCTGCAGCAATGTGAAGTACAACAAAAAAATTGTATTTTTTGACAGTTACCCACGTAAACTGGGTAACTGTCAAAAAATACTGGGTATTCTGTTACAACCCCACAATTATAGACCTGAAAATGAGCATACTATGAGCACTTTAAGTTTTAAATCTCGCTTTCTCTCGGTTTACAGTTTATTTTAATTGTAAATCAGCAGCAGCTTTAGGTTACTCCGGGCCAGCGCAACAAGTCATAATTACAGCGTTGATATATAATCACCTTATAAAGTCGATAAGGTAAACTTGTTAGCAGACTATTGCCTATTTACAAATTCAGCATTTATTTGTAATCATGTTTCGTGTCCTACTGATGCTTGTTGTCCAATAACCCAAGTGGTCTGAGAGAAAACCAGACTCCTGCACCTCCTCGGGTTCCTGAACCATCCTTTTTTTGATAGTTTTATTAAACAAAAACAAATTACAACATTACACATTACGGCTCAAATCTTTTTATCTTCAGCTCCTACTACGTGAGCCCAGTCTCTGTGTAACGTAGTTTCCTGTGTGTTTCCACAAAGTTAGAAGTTATTTAGATAAGAAAAATACTACAGAAAGTACTAATACCATATTGTGAAGAAATACTCAGTTACAAGTAAAAGTCCTGCATTGAAAGTGTCACTTAAGTAAATCCAGAAGATTAACTTAAAGTATTAAAAGTAAAAGTACTCTTTGCGGACAACCCCATTTTAGAAAGTGTAAACAATCCATCAGTTCTGTCAATCAACTACGTCTTTAATCAGCTGTATGAAGTTAGGTAGTTTAATTTATAACTGAGCATTGTATTTAATAAACTACATGTGTTTTGCGTGCAAACATCTGAACGTGTGAAGTAACTAAAGCTGTCAGATGAATGTAGTGGAGTAAAAAGTAGAATATTTCTCTGAGTAGAAGTAGAAAGTGGCATGAAAAACAAAGACAAGTAAAGTACAAATACCTCAACATTTGTACTTAAGTAAATTTAATTTGTTGTATGATCAGATCTTACTAGTAGCATGCTGCGTGCTGATTGGCTCACTGACACTGATGAGATTTACTCCTTAATTATTATTGAAATTGGGTCTTGAATGACGAGGCATTTTTCAATGCTTGATTCTTTAGAGGCAATTTGGTTGGTGGCCAAAAAGTATTGAATTGGACGACACTGTCCACATTGCACGTAGTCAGGTGATCCATTGTTTCTAGAAAACGTAGCGTCATGTGAAGATTAGTGCAGCTTTAAAGTTTGTGAAATCTTGAGTTAAACTTGAGTCGTTAAGCTCGTCGATGAAGGAGTGAGGGGGAGGCAGGTTTACAGGTTGGGAGGGGCGCTGGGGTGACGGAGAGATGTGTGGGTGCCCTCCTGGCTCGCCTCAATCCCTGCGTCCCTTTACTCATCCGATCTGGGGGCAGCATCGAGAGAGAGAGAAAGAGAAAGCTGATGTGGAGACCCCTGGGGAGAGATTAGCGCTGACAGCACAACAAAGAAGAATTATGCCAGCGGCTCTCAGCTCTTCGACAAATTCAAATGTAATGTATGGCTTTAACTGCGCCAAGGAGGATCAACATAATATATGATCGACCCACTTTGCGGTGCGCTCCGCTGGCAGTGATGTAAAAGCGATTTATGCCCGTAAAAAATGTGCAGGCTAATTAAGTAAGACGTTGGCATGAGAGCAAATCCAATGAGCTTATGAGAGAGCTGGCAAAGTAGTCGGGCTCTGCCTCTGAAAGGTCTACCTGCGGTGAGAGCAAAGAAAACTTCTACTTGACTTTGGATCAAAAATATTCGCGATTAGGAATTGTCTGACCAGATAAACACAGCTGATATCTGATATCTATCTACATCCATGTCGGGAGAGGGGGGGCTCTGTAATTACATGGGACCTTTTCCTCCAATCAGACAGCTGTGTTGAAAAGAATGTGAAGGAAATGTCCTAATTACAGCCTCAGTGGAGAAATGGCTCCACCAGGGGAATACATGCGCTGTTAGCTAACACCTTCTGGAGCCAACAGTGTTAATGAGACAGAGAAAGACAGAGGAAAACAGACAGACCCCCCCCCTCCCTTTTATATTAATCAGAGCACCTAGATCTTCCTGTCTGACTGTCAGTTCTTATCATGGCCAACTTCAACAACCTAAGGACCATGGTACTCCAATTCCTGGAACACGCTTGTCCATATCAACGTTTCCTTTCGGGAATTGTTCAATTCAATTTAAATTAACTTATAGTATCAAATCCTAACAGATATCTCAAGACACTTTACAGAAGACCCAACAATTTCCCATGAGCAAGCATGTGCTGCAGTGGCGAAGAAAAGCTTCCTTTAAGGCAGAAACAGATACGGATGGTAGGACGGATGGTAGGACGGGTGTTCCTCATTTTTGGCCAGATGTCTGTCACCTTCAACTTCCTTCGTTTTAAACTCCAATCTGAGGTTTCTCTTGAATGGCTAACCCAAAGCGATCGGGATTGGTTTAAAGAAATGGCAATAAACCAGAGCAAGTTGTTCTCCCTTCCCGGAATGTTGTGGACTAGGAAGACCTTTCTCCGCAGCGCTGTGGAGGAAGGTGTGGCAATGCGAGACCAGGAAAAAAGTAGACATGTTAATAATCCAACCTGGAGAAGAGGTTACAACCACCAGTTGACTAAGCCAAAGAAGAAAATTTACCTTTTCTTTTTAGGAGTGATCAGTTGATTGAAGTCCCTCTCCACCTCTGGATACCTGCAACATGGCACTATTGTCTTTTTGTTCTCACTCTATCTACAGTTAATTTCCCCAGACCCCTATTGCAGCTGCCTCAGGTAGACCTCAGAGAGGTGTAACATGGGGCCTCATCTCAATTCTCCTACACGCCCTCCTTTGCAAACAACTAACCAATCACAGCAGAAAACAACAGCACAGAAGAGGTTGTCAGATGTTCTCTAGCAGGTGAAGAAAAGGACACTAACTCAGACTATAGAGGAGTGTGTCTGATTGAACAGCAGCTGTAACTGTCCATGGGTAAATAAATAGATATTCTGGAGAGGGGCCATTATCTGTCATGGTGCGAACCATACAGTCTTGCCTTGTATTTATTGCCTACTTAATGGATTTGATTGTATTACTGAAGGTAAGGAGGGTGGGGAAAAAATCCATTGCCAGCAACAAGGTACTTTCAGCATCCTGCAATTACCTTATGTAAATCCCGGCCTGGAATTTTGATCCACTGCTATTTAAAATGCATTGAATTTCCATGGAAAATGATCCAGTCCTGCCGACTGAAGCTCATTAATAACAACGATGAGTCGGGCTGACATTTGAAATACTTACACGCTTACTTAGCATTGCCATGCATGCGAGAACACAGCCCAGTCTGCCATTGCGCTGCAGCTATGACAGCACATTTGGAAAAAGGATGGCTTTGAATTAAAGTGCGCTGGCAAATGAGTTATTTCTCCAACTGGAACAGGTTCTTCTTCTAGCGCATGATGTTATACGTGTAAGTGCTCACGCTATCTTTGATCATGCAGAGAGGAGAGCAGGAAGTCTGACAGGCTTCTACTTTGTACATGTTTGCAGAAACATCCTGATTACCCTGAAATCCAGCATTATATTAACATGACTAGCACAAGGTAATAGATATGATATTGTTACAGTTGGTTTTAAAGGAGCAGTTCACACAAATAATAAAATAACATTTTCTCACTTACCTCTAACGGTTTGCAGCCATGAAAATAGTTTTGGTTTAAGTGTTAGGGGGTTTTGAGAGGCCTGTTCCTGAGATACCTACTTTTACCCCAAAACAATGGAGGTAAATGGAATAAAATTTGTAGCGCCCACAGTTTGTAAGCATTTAAAGGGCCACTCCATTAATTGTACTCACGGAGATCAGTTACCTTGACATGCCTGTTAAAACAGTTGTATAGGGGTTTTGGGTTCAGTTACTGAGAGGATGACAGCCTAATTATCAAGCTCCCCGAAGGTTTTGTGAAATAATGTCCCAAAGCTTAAATGCCAACTATTAATTAGCATTTCAGGATATTTGTATTTAGTGATTATACTAAGTTAACAGCTTTAATGTTAAAAAAAAATATATATATATACCCCATGGCTGCATTTTGTTGCTAATAAGTTAGCATCCCATTGAGTGATTGAGTTTGACGTCACTTTAACAGTGAATAACTTCACATCTGAAGTGTTTAAAGACTCCATTTAACCATTGTTTATTTCTAAAGAAACATGACAATATATACTATATAGTATAAAGTGTGCCATTATCTTGTAGTTCACGTTATGGCTCTGTAGCATGTGTTTTTGTAAAAAAAAAAGGTGCTAACAATTTAATTACTAATGTTAACTAGCATTTTAGTTAGCAGTAATTAGCGTATGCCTGTGTTATCTCCTAACTCAAATTTTTGGTCTCGACAGAGTCCGGCTGTCTTTATTATGTTCATGATAATATTGGAGGCCTAGCTTACTAGCGCTAGGTAAATATTACGGCTGCCTTTGGAGTTTCCTATATCTGCGTCCGCGTTGTCAACATGAGACCTGTGGCGTTAGTTTGAGCCATCATTGTATTACATGTAATAAGCTTTGCGCCTACGAGATGGGTGGGTTTTTGTTACGTTATAAAAAAGCTAACTGGCTATAGTTAGCCCGTTTGTATGCTAGCGGACATTAGCTAACGTTACCGAGCCGTGTGTGTGTGTGTGTGTTAGTTAACAAACATATGTTAAATTACACACTGTTGCTTGTTGGTTAACCAAACTTTGTTTTCTGAAAATACATGTATTTCCTATTAACCCACGTCCAAATAACAATAGAATACAATATTTTTTAGGGAAGCCATAAACGTACCATAGGGCTACACTCTGTAATACTGGTCACTTCATTTCTACACTACATCTGGAGTGAAGCTATGTAGTCATTTAGTTGCTCAAATGCTCAGTACTAGTACTATTCTAGTAGTATGAGTTCTAATGCTCAATACTAGTACTACTGTAGCAGTATTGTCTATGTAGCTATTATGATTTATCAACATATGATATCAAGGGGAATGGCTATGCTCATAAATCCTGGGTGTTCTGACACTGTTTTTGCTTTTATATTATTATTAACAAATAATCCAAATTAATTGTCTTGATACTGTCATGCATAAGACCTTTTTTTCTGTCCTGGACTCGGTCTTGACTCTAACTCGAACCTCTCTGGACTTGGTCTTGACTTGGACTCGACTAGTCCTGGTCTTGGACTTGTCTTGGACTGGACAAAGGGGGTCTTGACTACAGCCCTAGCTGGAGCTTCTGCATCATAATACATCACCAATAAAGCCTTCTAAACCAAATACTACACAACTGGACATGTTCCAGCAGTAAAGGGACCCAAAATTGGGGAGAAATTGGCGGTAAAGATTACATATTTTACCGTTGTTAGCATGTAGCTACTGTAGTTAGCACTGGACACTAATTGAATATAGCAGCACATTTTATGGTAAAAAATAGGCAGATAAAGGCTTTTTTAACCCAAATTACTACATATACGGTAATGTTTCAGTCGTAATATGACCCTGGGAAGAATTTAACAACACGTCCAGCCTAGGTGACATTTTACTGTCGTTACCATGTAGCTACATGCAACAATGGAAGAACAGTTGGAAATCTGAACGTTTTAGCTCATGGGGATTTCTCTAAAATACGTTCTTACCTCCTCCTACCTCATTATTTGGCAATGTTTAACATGAAAATCCAACATAACATTGCATATACTGCAGAAACTACGGAAAAGCCCCTGTCCACTTTAAATCTGACCAACCCCAGTGATCCCTTAGCCTACTAAATAATGACAAAGGGGCAGAGATGGGAAGTAACGAAGTACAAATACTTCGTTACTGTACTCAAGTAGATTTTTCTGATATTTCTACTTTAC
>NC_048428.1:6154525-6191028 GCF_013103735.1 Etheostoma cragini | reverse complement strand
GTTGCAGTTGACGCACTACTAAGACAACTCAACAGATTCAGCATTCTGCATTAATTCACAGCAAATCATTGAGGCTTGGTGGCGCTAACGTTAGCACATAGTAGTATGGATGGTGTCAACGTTAGCACATAGTAGTATGGAGGGCGACATGATTGGAAATGAAGAAAACAGCAAGACATTCCCATCATCCTCAGCCTTATCTGAGAGAGATGTTTGAGACAGAAGGCATCAAGAAGGACTCCTGGCCAATGTGCTGGGGAACTTCTTCATTAATGTCTGTTTAGTCATTCATATTTTAATCCTTTATTTTATTTCCAGAAGCCGTATTTGAGCACACACATAAATGTAGTTTCATTTTTATGTTAGGGGGAAAGATTAAAAATAAAAACTGCAACTGTGAATTCTCACAGAATCACAACTGAATTCATATCTTGCTAATAAGTCAGAATCTTATTAACCTGGAGTCCCAGTCTCTGTCATAATAATCATATATTTAGGCCTATTGGCAGACATCCATTTAAAATGTAGCCTTTGCCACATAAAGACCGTGTCCTCCATGTCCACTGAAGTTCCTCAGCGTCTCTCTAGTAACATTTGTGTGCTTCAGGTAGCTACGCACGGCTACTTTTACTTTTATACTTGAAGTAAATTTCCAAGCCTGTACTTTGTTACTTTTACTTGAGTAAAGAAGTTTAATCAGTACTTCCACTTTTACCAGAGTATTTTTTAACACAAGTATCTGTACTTCTACTTAAGTATGGAAAGTGAGTACTTTTGCCATCTCTGCAAAGGGGGTTAATACTAGACAATGTAGAATAATGAACATGCCAAAGAACGATACCGAAGCGAGGCAAGGCAGCTGTAGCAACCTTCCGAATGAACATGCACATGGCAAAGCTAACCCCGACGTTAGTTTACAATGACGATGTATTCTCAACAAAGTAAGAGAGTTTAGAAAAAATAATGGGGTAAAGCTCTCCGACATTAAACAAGAGCTGAAGAGAACAAATGACCAAGAACAATTGCATGTCTTCCATAACTGTGGAGCTCTTTAATGTCTGAGAAAATAACTGAGGATAACCCCATGTCAACAGGGTTATCTCAGTGTTATGAACTACAAAGAAGTATGTCAGCCTTTATTACACAACAAGGGTCTAAGGCAAAAGGCATTATTGTGGGATCCATTGTTTAAATATAACGCTACATCTTAGCAACAGCTCCATCCATTTTGACCAATCTTTCTTCTGCCTCATAACCTAATAGAAGTGCAATGCTACACTATAGTAGTGACCCCATTTGATTGAATGAATAATCAACTGAACACAATGTCAACAGTGTTTATAGGCTAGGGCGTAATTTCCACTGGGGAGATGTCCCCCTACTTTTCAAAATCCTGTTTCAAATTTGTTTGATATTTTATTTATAAGTCTCACTGATTGTCCCGGATTTAACTTTTTTTTGGCATTTCATCAGAATACAGCATATAAATGCTTAGAAATTTAGGAAATCTTGGATTGGTTAGAAGATGAGGGGCACTGCCACCCCTTGCCCCCAATCTAGCCCCGCCCTTTAGTGCAAATTTACGGTTTTGGTTCAGTTTCACAACTTTTATGAACCTCATTAACAGCAGAGGTTTTCATCCCAAAAAGCTCAGATAAACTGACTATGTGCTACCTGCTTAGTTTCAAAAAGCATGGGGTATGTAGCAACTAAAAAGACATTTTTAAAGGAGTTAGAGACCAAAAACCGAGCTAAAGGAGAGTGAATATTGGGACTTTTCATTCATCAGGTGGTCAAAAACACAATTCTAAATGAATGCTTGGTATGGACAACTGCTTGCTAACAAGTTTGCCAACATGCGATTTGAATCCTCCATTGCAAATTCTGATATGTGTCTTCTAAAATGCGGTTTCTGCAACTAACAGCACTTCACTTAGCTAAGCTGCCATCTGCTCATAGTCTTATGAGTAAAAAGCAGTGGTTAAAGTACAGTTTTTTTTGTTTCTTTTACCACCGAGTTGCAAAACCTCCCAACCATTTTGGTTCTCATCCAGCCACTTTGCAGACAGCCCACCTGCAAATGAAGCAAGGGGGGGGAAGCACTAAAGACCCATAAATCTTTTATGCTCCATAATGGCGTGTTCACATTACCTGCCCACACCTCAACCTCCACAGAGCAAACCGGGCCAGCACTGAGCAGATCAGGCCCTGGAAACCACCAGGAACATATGGAGCACTTCAAACACTCAAAGCCTCCCTGGGCCTGAGCTGTGGCCGCACCCATGAATTATAGAAATGATCTAATTGTTTTCTCATTTGGAAATACTGGGGGCCCTCGTCTCTGCGTCTCAGTTTTAACGGCCTGTGGTTTCAAATGGGGCACATGATTCAGTGCTACCTACGCCCAACACATTTGTTGAATCCAAGGTGGTCCGTCCCGTCAAAACAGAGCCAGCGCTGAGGTACAAATCCAACCTGTTGCTGTAAATTAACACATAAGCAAGACAGAGGAGGGAGGGAGGGGGGAATGGTTGTGATTAGAGGAGGGAGGAGGGCACATTCGGTGGTACACATGAAACATGAAATAAACCTGGGGATTGGATGAGCATTTCTGGGTCCTCAGATAATATATGGAAACCTACAGTATAAATAGTTGAAATTTTAGTTATGACAAAAGAAAAATACCTTTTGGAAGTGAACATTGTGAGATACTTAGTCAACATTAAAAGTTATTAAGTCAAAATCTTGCCTTTAAAGTGTGTTTATGACAAAAGCAAACCATAAAGTCTTGTGTGTGTACGATGAGAAACTTCATTGTTGAGACACTATTGCAGACTATCGATACCTTCTACACATCCCTAGATATTTATCAATTAAGAGTCACTTAGTTATGTTATTCAAAGTTACAATTGTGAGGTAAGTCAAAATCTTTACTTACTAAGTGATGAGAATACGGCTAAGTCAAAATATGAGACAATTTTGAGGAGATCTTGCAATTGCTCAGGCACGGATATCTGATAAACCTGGACAAATATGAAGCTAGCAGTCCTTTAAATCCAGACCTTCATCTGCTTTCAATATCACTTCTTCATTTTAATCCATATTATACAAATGTTTAACCCCTAAGATAAAAAAATCCTAATTATGGCATGTTAAAATTAAAATGGCAATAAGTCAAAGGTCACCATCATAATGTGAACTAGTTGGAATTTTGACCATTGATGGCCTAGACTGTCAAACTTTCCACTTACAACAATTTAGGATTAGAAGTCCAAATGTTGCTTATTATCATTTGACTCAAGGACATTTTGACGTGCTATCTCTAAATAGTGGCTCATAAATGTGTGAGCCAGTAACCTAATGTGAGCCTTTTTATTGATATCATTCCTAACTTTGTATTTTTTCTCTCCTTTTGTTGCAGAAATGGGCTTCCATACATGAAAAAACTAAAAACCCATTTGCGGTAAAAATGAAAACAAAAGCTAAACAGAGGTTTTTGCTCAGCACCGCCTGCAACAAGCAGCTTTGCTCAGCACTTGCGCTTCTTAATCAAAACTGGCACCGCAGCAATTACCTAATTAGACATCAATTAATCCACACCCTTCAGGTCTGCAGCCACGTTTGACCTGCGGAGTAATGACAAAAAATGCCTTCAAAGAACGGAGAAATCAGATTAATGGAAGCTGGGCTGCAGAGGTTGTGCTGCATTTGAGAAATCTCCAGAAATATACCGCAGCTCATTTCATAATTAACAGGTAGGAATATAATTGATTGAGACGTGAAAGCTTAATCACTCAATTCAATAACCAGGAGATCAGTGTTGAGTAGATTAATTCAATTCGGTAATTAAAGTTGAGGGAAAGGTGAAGCTTTAGTTGATTGAAGGTTAAACAGCAGACTCACCTCTTCTTTATTGTCTACCCACCATGAACATTGAACTCCACACTCAACATTTAGTTTGTCTTTTTTATTAGACATAGCAGTTTCACAACAGCAGTTAGCCTGAAAATTACATTCAAAATGTGCAGCTGACCATGCGCAAACACTCCAGATACACCTTCAAACAAAAGTAACAGTCGATCATATGTTTTTTTTTTCCACAATCCACTTATTGTCATGTTTTAATTCAAATTTACAAAAGAAATCTAAATCATCTTTCACTAATTCACCATCAAAGCATACATACCTCAGTCACTATAACACATTTTAACAACTAGTTTCTTTCACTGTAAATATGCTCTGAAATGTTTTTGAAGGCTCTCCTTTGCATTTTAACAGCCATACACTCCCATTCATCAACCTTTGAAATATTTTCAGTACCGTTTTCCCTTCTCTGAATACTTTTTAATATTAGCTTAGGTGAAGAGAAGACTCATCAAACCGACAGTGACAATTCATCTACAATTGGTAACAATGCAGTCCCCACAAATCCACTTTTTCTTTTTTTTCCAGTAACGCCAGGACCTCTGTGACGTTTCCTGCCACTGAAGAAACCAACACTGAAGTTGATAAAACGATGACCGCCGGCAGCTTAACGGAAACTTGACCAAAGCACGTAAGACTACACAACACACAGTTTGTACAAAGTGGCAAGACGAGGATGCTTCTGCTCAGGTTTAATTCCATTTAGGTGAACACACACACAGACACACACACACACAGACACACACACACACACACACACAGACACACACACACACACACACACACACACACACGGCTTGTCCTCCATCATTCAGGTCACAGGACGCTCATTATCAGAGGGTTAATGGTTAACACTGGCTAAAAGGGGGGTGAGGGATGGGTGGTGATGGTGTTGCTAAGGTGAGTTGGGAACATGATCCAGTTCATCCAAGTGCCAAATGACAGTCTGTTAACATAACACTGATTATTATTTTTTCCCACCTGATCCATAACCACACAGGGCTTATACATCACAAACAACGCTCCACAACACAGAAAACCTCTTCAGTTCAGGTTCAGCTCATTTCCTTCAGCGAGGTGATGAGGTTGCTGGTTTTGGCTGGTTAATGCCATGTGAACCCCCCTCCCCTGATCCAAAGCGTGGTCGGTTTCCACCAGAAGGCGAAGAGTTCCACCGATGTAAATTACTGGCCACAGGGATCCAGTGTATATGAAAACACCTGAATGCTCGAATCCACCAAATCACACGGACGTCCACACGTCATCACTCTGAAACACTGTCTGTTGTCCGGCCTGCTACTCGGAGCAGGAATGGCAACTGAAAAAGCAAGTGAAATCTGTACACCTTTTTTATTTCTTTTTTTTAATCTTCAAAACTATAAGTGCATCACTTCCATAAACTGTCCTGTCAATGAAGGTTAAATTCTCCCACAACTGCTTGGTCCACAGCAATGTTCAGTTTAGTCAAAGAAAAGAGGGGGAGGGGGAAAAAAAGAAGTCTGTGTTTTGAAGAAGCCCAGCATCCCTTTTTTAAACGGGGTGCTTTCTACCTGCCGAAGATGCTTTCGTACTCGAGCAGTATGAGCTCCACTATCTGGTTCTGGTAGACCATGTGGACCGCGATGTTGCCCGTCTCGGTCTCGGGCCGGAGCAGCGTGGGTCCGAACACAATGGCCACGCTCTGGGTGGTCATGCGGTTGGCCTCCCCGTGGTCAATCACCCTGGGGAGTGGGGAAGAGGGAAGCAGTAGGGGCAGGGGGGAGGAGATTTTAAGATGGAATGTGTCATAAACGGCTTTAGGTGTGCGTCGTTGTTGTAGACAATTGAGTGCAGCCTCAGGGTTTCATCTAGAAAAACAACATTATGGTCTTTCCACACATCTTTGGGGCCTGAGATCGAGCGCCGAGGCAAGCCTCGCGACGCTCACTGTGTAACAGTGCTCAACGCTCCAGGCTAGAGCATAATAGTCTTTTTAAATAGAATCTACATCCTTGCATGCAGATGCACAAAACAATAACACAATCATGGAAGGGAGAGGGAAAAAAGGAAGATTAAATCCGCCCGCTGATATATCTAGACCTCCATACACTGAATGTCACGCTATAAATTTCCTCAAGAAACACCACTTCATAGGTACTGAATTACAGCAAACACGGCGCCATATAAATGCAAATTGGAAACCTAGGCAAATGTCATTGTGAACATATGATATTGCCAGTGGCTCCAGTGGGCTAAGAATACATGTTAAACCTGGCTGTAGTTTGTGTTTGCCCACAGGCTGCTCAGTCAGAGGAAAAGTAAACACACAGATTTGGACCGGAGTTGGTAAGATATCATTGGTGTCATTTGTGATCCGAGTGCGTGAAACTGTAGAGTTCGAGGGTCATCTGAACAGAGTCAGAGTTGTGTTGGATGTTGTCAAAGTAAAGCAGGGAGCTTTCAAAAGGTACGTGGGAAGGTGTTTAGGAGCTACTCAAACCATATCAGCAGACCATATCATAAGAATAGTCAGATTCTTCTATGAAGATCAATAACGGAATCGACACTATGTCACAGGAGTAGTCCGTCTCTGAGGTCTAAGGACATTTCTTTTTTAATTCACATTTTAAGGGTTTTATGTATAGCCTGAAGCCCATTCAGAATGTTCAGAACAAGCTCAGCTTTCTGCATAGTGTTGCGCATCATTGTTCCAGAACAATGCAGATATAATTTGGCCCTAAAGCTGAAAAGTTGATGTTAGCTTGATTGAAATTTCTAAAATCTCTTGTGAAAACAAATCTAAATTCAAATGATTTGGTGTTTGATTTGAAGCACTTGTGTTTGCACTTTTGCTTGTGTTTTGTTGGTAGCATAATATGTGAATGAAATAGTATTTAAAAGGCAGTAACTCAGTCCGTAGGGAGTTGGTTTGGGAAGCGGAGGGTCACTGGTGCAAGTCCACATACGGACCGAAGTATGGTAGTTGGAAAGGAGCCAGTTAACCACCGGGGCACTGGTTATAGGTTAACCCTTCTGTCCTCAGAGGGTTAAACTTGGTCCATTCCTATATTAACAGTATCTTTCTCGGTGTTGTCCAACAAACTCTTTTAGGTCCTGACCAGAGTAATAGTGACATGGAGGAAATCAAATATCGCAAGATGTTTGTCCTAATACGTCAATATCATTATTAGAACAATATTGTAGTGTTGACAAATGGTGCTTTGATAAAATATTTGCACAATGTGATTTGTGATAAATAGTCATCAGTAATTTGGATATAATGACTAGATGGGTAAAGGCAAATATAGGAACAGTTACAACAGTCTGGTAAGTTCAGAAAATTACCTCACTTTACTGTAATGCAGCCTTTAAAACCAGGAAAAGACAACACTTATGCCATATTACGGTATCCAAAATCTAAGATGATATCTAGTCTCATATCACGATATTAATATAAAATCGATACATGGCCCGGGCCCAATTGAGAGGTTTCATACAGTGACGTAGCGTGTGTCCTAAAAAAACGGCACTGGACGTGAAACAAGGGCACAGGAAGTTTAAAAACTGAGCTGTGGCAGAGGCTATTCCCCAGTAAATATTCCCTTTCTATTTAAATTATCCGGGTGGTAGTTACTCATTCTCATTTAGTGACTGACTAATCTAATATTATATGATGTAGGGGGCTCTCAGTTTTTGTACACTTTACAAACAGTACGTACCGTGCATTTACAGTATATATATATATGTATATACACTGTATGAATATAGGTTCCTAGAACCTCCAATGAGAAAATTATATTCTGTGCCTTTTCAGGGTCTTTTAAAATGTTCCATATCTGTGCCAATAGTTGTGAACTAGATCCCTGTAGAAAGAAATTTGCCAAAGTAAAATTTAGTCAAAAATTTAATGCTCTGTGCTCATTGTGTACTGTGTAAGTTTTGAAGTTACACGCACGTGACCATATTTATTTATTGTATACATTACTTATCTTTCTTTATCTTATTTGTGCATATTACTTCTTTTTTTTAAATATATTTATTTGTATATATTTCTTATCTTTTGTATTATACCTGTTGTATGTGTCCTTATTGCACCGTGGGTCAGAGAAAAGCATATTTTCTATTTTTTATTGCTCTGCATGTCTGGCGCATTTTGGAGAATTGACATAAAGTTGAGTTGAGAAAGAAAGTATGTAATTAAGATATAATAATATTGTTGATAAGCAGTTCCTATTTATGGAGATAATATATAAAAGTGTTTCTCATTGTTCTAATAAAAAGAGATTATTAATAGTGAGAGTGTGATTTTCTTACCTCCGCAGGTGTTGAAAGAGGCCTTGCATTGTGTCGTGGTTGGGTTTTGGCAACTTCTTTATTAAGTCTTTGATTGAATTCACTCGCTGCTTGTAGTCGGAGCATTCTGAAGCAGAAAAACAAGCAAGTCTCTGAATACACGTGTGCAGAGCACCATCTTGTGGATAAACTAGTGACAGGGCACTCAAACTGCCTTGTCATAGTGTATCTGAATAGTGGCCATTTGACACAGTTGAATCAAGTCTCACTCACTGATGGCGTCGACAAAGTCGTCAAAGGACCCGTATGTGAAGAGAGGCTCGGGAAGCTCCCTGAAGAACATCTTGAGAGCTCCCGTGGTGACGTGGATGTCCTCCCACTTACCGTCATTCAGATCCACCTTCTCATCTGACAGAGGGAGGGAAGACAAACAACACAGGGGGGACGGAAAAAAGAAGGATATTACAAGTGTGTAAGAAGTCAGCATATGTACCACTAGTCTCGCTTTGCCAGACCTTCCTCCACAGCGCTGCGGAGGAGGGCTAGTCCACACAGCATTACAGGATGGGAGAAACACATGCTCTGGTTTATTGGCATTTCCTTTAACCAATCACAATTGTCTTGGCTGGTGCTAATTGCCGTGCGGAGCCCCGGTGCCTCTGCAAGACATCCTTGTTTTGGTGGAACGTGTGTACATTCAAAGGTTTTTTTAGTCGTGCGAGAGAAAACTCAGATTGGACAGATAGTCTAGCTAGCTGTCTGGATTTACCCTGCAGAGATCTGAGGAGCAGGTAACCATAGTCCTCAGAAATCCACCACAGTTTAGAATTACAACACAAAAAAAGAGGAAGGTAATGGACATCCGGCCTAAAACGAGGACATAAGGCGGAATTTGGGGCGGCACCGGAGCAATCCGGGAAGTTAACGGTTGTGTACATGGACTTATGTCCCACAGATGTGAACTGTATCATCCTCTATAACTGAATATTGTATTAACTTGTTTCAGTTTGGTTCTGATCTATTAAGAAGCCAATTGTGATTGATAAATATAATGGGTGGACAGTACTTTAAGGACTTTTCATTTAATTACAAAAATTACGGAATAGTAACTAGATCAATAATTGATCTGTACATGGGAATGGGGGTGTATGGTTGTTTATTGAAAAACAATACATTAAAAACACTTTGATAAGGGTATGGACATTTTGAAAAGGGTAGGATGTGAAAAGCACTTTGCTTTTTCCCATTCTTTTTCAGACAAAAGAATTCATAAATTTGGCTTATTCTTGCTTTTTCTTAAAGTGAAATACTGTCTTGTATTTCAGTTTGTTTATTTTTTGTAATGTATTATTATATGTATTCATTCATGCTATAAAAGAGGAGTGTTTTAGACATGTTACACCACACTTTTCAAGCGATTCCACTGCTGCTAGGGCTGGGTGTGGTTAAATAAATGTTGACACCGGTGCCGATAACTACACTGTGACTTTGATACCGGTTCCTGAACGATATGTTTTTTGATACCAATTTTATCAAATCCATTTTGACAAAAATTATTTACATTATTACGCACAAATCTTTCAATGTATTTTCCAGCTGCTACCATGTGAGCCCCGTCTCTGTGTAACGTAGAGTTTGTCCTGCATACCTCTGCAACGTGTAATGTTAGACAGCCAATCACAAACATTATTAGAACTTGGTAGAAGCATGCTGCATGCTTATTGGCTCACAGATTCGCATGAGATCCTTAGGTATTGAAATTGTGTATTCAGTTACGAGGCATTTTTTGATACTCTAAAGGCGATTCGGTCGGTGCCTAGAAAGTATGGAATTCGATACCCAGCTCTAACTGTTGCAGATTAATTTCCAATATCAGAATAGCATCAGTCTTGGTAGGGTGGGCGCTCTCCCTTTGTCTCAGTCCTTTGGTGTAATGTGATCATTAGGGTTGTGCCGATGGACAATGTCATCGTCCATTAGCTGACCAACACCGCGATGGAGAGCCACGCCCCCCACCCTGTTAGACACACACTAATCCTAGTCGCGGGTGCTGGATGGGAAACTGACAACTGTGTTAATCTTGAACTAGCAAAGACACTTGCGTCTGGCTTTGCGCTGTGCTGCGCAGAGTGCAAGATAGAGCCCCTTAAGTGGAAGCTACTTGTTTTCCCCTTACGTGCAACCTATTTGTGAAAAACAACTTTTTTCACAAATAGCTGCTTTGAGCAGACATGGATTGGCTGTAGTGATGGCGTCTCTTTTGCTCCCTGTCAGTACTACAGTACAGTAGCTTGCTCTACCCGGAATAGTAACGCATCGGCATGCGGTAAGGTCAGGCTCTGCGCCTCGGCTTGGACACGGCAGTCTCGAGCATTAAAGTGCAACGTCCTCATTGGACTAACTTTGTGGACGCTACTGTGTGCGTGCAGCACGGCACTGTAGTTAAGTGAAAGTGGGCCAACTTGTAATTTACTGCCCCTCCCAGTGGCAGCATGTAATACTGTCTATTTACAGAGGGCATTTAAATGTATGTCTGATTGTTTCTATGTAACTGTTTGTGGTGGAAAAAATTATTTATGTAATAATGATATCATCATCCATTACGATGTTTTATTATAAACATCATTAACTGCCAATTTAGGGGACATCGCCCAACCCTAGAAGTCATAAAACTCAGTCCGATCCAGTCTTTTACCCGTCTGGGAGTTCTGACCAGATCAAACGAGTTTGATATTATCATAAGTTTTAACTCATGGTAGTAAACTTATGGCATATGAAAATTGTCAACAACCAATGGGTGCGCTTCCTCCAGCCACAAACAAGAAGCAGCAAACGGCGGGAATTTACTGGTGGATAAACACAGACCTCTGGGTATTGGAGACATTCATCTGCATGTACCACATAACAGAAATCAGAAGACTTTGCTTTAAGCTACCGGCTAACGTGGTAGCTAGCTAGCTTGGTCCAATCTTTCAATCTTGCAATGTGTGACCCTGCAAGATCCCCAGTCTTTACAGATTATTTATGACAGTCTTTTTATTGGTCCGCTAGCAGACAGGAATCCTACCATGATTCACAGCAAAGCGGAGCTTCTGGATCACTGCCAAGTTCCCGCTCACTCTGTATAAGCCATCAATACTGAGACCTGCAGGACAAGGATGAGAAGCGGGGCAAAGGGACAAAAACAGTGAGTGAAAATGAGAACACCATGGGTGCTGACATGCCAAGCTGACCTCAGACAGACAGCACCAACAAAGACTGACTGATCAAACGGTTTGCATTGGGACACTATCAGACTCGCTCAGAGGGTTTCCCCATGCCTTTAAAAAGGTTTAGGTGCAGCACCAGCCGTTTTGGGCAGCACCTGAGCCCAAAAAATGTAGCTTAAAGACTTTTCTCAGATCTAATGATTGTATTCGGACTTCTTCAGCTTAAAGTTTTGTCTTTAAGCTTTTTGAGTGCTATTGATTTAACTGCTCTAGCTTTTTCAACATTTCAGACACAGATATAGTCATAATAACGTTCCAAAGTGATGTTAAAAAGAGACGCAAAACTACCACAAAGGGACACAGACTACAAATAAGAGACACACAAGAAAACACAAATATGGTGCTAACGGTGCAAAATTATGTGAAAAAGCAAAACACACATAACGCAACACAACTACACAGAGACACAGAATCCCACAAAGAGAAACAAAATGTATGGGGAAATGGCATTTAGAATTAAGAAATTAAACGCAAAGTTTTCTTGAGGAAGGATGCCAAGTCTTCGGCATAGCTAGGGAAAACATTGGCTCTGCTGACTGGCTTTGGTTTCATGTCCCACAAACTCCCTCTGAACTTGGAAAAACAGCTTTAAACTTTAGTGCCCCTGAGTCCTGGAACAAATCACTAGTGATGGCCAAATGAAGCTTCGTGAACCAGTGTCTTTATTTTCTGAGCCCACTAGATGGCGCTCTTGGTTTGAAGAGAAAGGCCTGAGGTGTTGCAATTCAGTGTATTCTAAACCTTTAGTTGAACAGAGAGCGCCATCTAGTGGGCTCTGAAAATAAAGATACTGCTTCACAAAGCTTCATTTGGCCATCACTACAAATCACAGCCCTTTCTCCCTTGTGCCTTTTGGAAATCTGGCTTTAAACCTGCAAACTTCTACATGTACTTGCTTTACATAACTGTACTTTATAAAGTATCAGTATTATCCTAACTTATTTATTACTTATACTTGCTTCATTTATTTATCAATTCTATAATTCAGAAAGTTTTTTTTTAAGTTGTATTGTCTTTTACCTTGCTCATGATGGTGTATTATTTTCTGTGTTTTTGTTTTATTGTTGTTTTTGTAATTTCTCATTGTCATTGTAAATGAGGGCCGCCTCGAGTTTAAATAAAGGTTGAATGAATTTCCTCGCATCCACTTGTGTCCTCGATTGAACACACTGCAAGCACTACAGCTGACTTCTAGTGGACCATCAGACTGCATATATATGGAAATAAAAAAAGGGAATGGGGAAATTGCTTTGTGTGAAATCGCTGAGTCACCAGGCTGAACAGGCGCCATATAGATTCAATATCTAGGGCTGTCTGTTTGATGAGGCCTTTATTTGCTCACAACACCACCTGCTGGTTAAAGAGTGTAAAACAGGCAGATATATTACAGATGATGTATGTAATCTGTGATATACTGTATCAGAGATATACTTTATCAGAGATGGTTTTTGACTGAATTTAGCGCCAGTAAAAAACAAAACAAATGTTCACGTAATCCATTGGTATCAATAGTGTGTAGCCCATTTTCTGGTGTCATGATAACAATATAACCGCATTATACACGGATTTCCTTGAGAGGAATGCGGCTATCAAATCCTTTAGGTCATGATAGAAGGAGGGGCAATATTAAGCGTCTCTACTCGCTGTTCCTGACCTGTCGCACAACAGTGTGACGTCATGGGAGGGCCATAACTATTTACACTTGTGCGGGGTGGTTTTGGAAAGGCTACTGATTTTTCAATTTCTACTCACTAGAAGAAGAAGAAAAAGGTAAACAATAGTGAAGAGAAGCACTTTGAATACTTCAGATGTCTGCACAACGAGTCTTACGAGTTTACAGGAGAGACTTGCGGTCACTCTGAGACTCCTGGCAACAGGTTGCCCTCAAACTCGTCCATGCAAAAAAATAAAGTGGCGCACAAGCTCTGGTCGAGCACTTAAAATCTATCATTTTGATGTCAAATTATTGCGCAACAGGTCGGGAACGGCGACTGCAAAGAGGCCTTTAGTGAATGTGCTTATGTAGATCACGGATGTATAATACACCCGGGTAGAATCAAACCACTTCATAAACCAGTCATGCGGTCCGGACGGGCTGCGAGGCTTCGGATGTCCTCAATAACAAAAACTAGTAAGTGGAGTATGTAGTGGAGTAAAAGTATACATGTTATTTAGGATATGTAGTGGAGTAAAAGTGAAATAAATAAAACCAAAAGCAATCGTGGTTTGTTCCCTTACTGTTCAACAATTCACTCAGGTTTGGTTGAAATTAGTCTCACATTGCCAGACCTTCCACCTGAACCCCGCGTAGGAGGGTATGGCTAGTCCACACGCCATTTTGGGATAGGAGATAAAAGTGCTCTAGTCTATTGGCCTTTCTTTAAACCAAGCACAACTGGCATGGGCGGCGCTAAGCACCGGGCAGAGCCACGGTGCCGCTGCAAAATAGCCTCGGGAAAAAACTGGTTTTGGTGGAACGTGTCTGGATTTACCCTGCAGATATCTGAGGAGCAGTTAAACGTCGTCCTCGTAAATCCACCAGAGTTTCGAATTACAACAGAAAGAGGAAAGAAACAGACTTTAGGCCAAAAAGAGACACCTGGCGGATTTTCCCTCAGCAACGGAGCAATCCTGAAAGTGGAACGTCGTAGTTGAAATAAACCCTTAATTCGCCCTTCTACATGCAGGCTCTATTCATGCTAAAAGTATTGTTTATTTGAATGGAGTCTGGTGCGTGGGGTGATAGCGATTGCAGGGCTGTTAAATAAAAAGGATTTTACAGACAGTTCTGTCTTTATAGGGACACTTTCCATAATGACTTCAGAAACAGAATTAAAAAATATTTTGTCCACTTTTTTTTTTTGTCCACACAAACATTTCTTGCAAGTAATTAAGCTGCTTATGGGAAATGTAGTGGAGTAAAAGTAAAAGTTTCCAGGCATATAAATAAGGTTAAGAACAGATCTGGGCAAATTCTACTTAAGTACAATAAAGTATTTGTGCTTAGTTACATTACAACATTACTCATACCTGTGTTCTCCACATGGTCGATACACATCGTGACAAAGTTGGGTACGGATGTGTTCTCCCGCTGGCACAGACTGCTCAGGCTGCAACCAAACACCTGATCTGTCAATCAACAAACAAACATCAATTTTCTTTCTTTCATCTACCCAGTGGAAGGTGGCCGAGGACACTGTCTGCTGTTACATTGTTCATTCAGTGGCACAAAGCCACATTTTCGGATATGATCGGCAAAGCGCTGTCTTCTGTCCAAATACCTTTGATATATCCCTTGTCTCGGACAGCCTGATAGGTGGGTCGACGGGTCAGGAACTTCTTAAGCTTCAACCTGGTTTTCTTCTGGTCTGATGAGTCCATACTCACAGACGTCTTCATCACTGAGGAAGACAGGCACTATGTGAATGGAATTTCTTTTTCTTTTTTCTTAATACAGTAAACAAAATTCAAACGCAACACTTTTCTTTTTGCCCCCATTTTTCATGAGCTGAACTCAAAGATCTAAGACCGTCTCTATGTGTAGACTTTTTCTACACAAAAGGCTTATTTCTCAGATATTGGTCACAAATCTGTCTAAACCTGCATTAGTGAGCACTTCTCCTTTGCCGAGATAATCCATTGACCTCACAGGCGTGGCATAACAAGATGCTGATTAGAGAGCAGGATTATTGCACAGGTGTGCCTTAGGCTAGCCTCAATAAAAGGCAACTCTAAAACGTGCAGTTTTACTGAATTGGGGGTATCCGAAAACAATCACTATCTGGTGTTAGGGTTTCTCTCTCTCTCTCTTCGTAACCGACTTGAGTGAACCCTAACACCAAATACTGACCAATACTTTAGAGAAATAAGCCTTTTGTATACATAGAAAGTCTTAGATCTTTGAGTTCAGCTCACAAAAAACGGGGGCAAAAACACAAGTGCTGTGTTAATAATTTTGTTCAGTATATAAGTGTTATATACTAAGTTATATACTATATAAGTGGTTTTATTTAGCTTTAAAACAAAACATACAGCTCACAACATGCCATGACTGGAACCTGGGTCCCTGCTATCAGACATAGGTTATCACCTATCCCGGTCCAAACGACTTTATCATAGGACCATAAGACGTGAAGCAATTGGCCGTCCTCTGTCTCACATTTCCAACAATTTGGTGTGTCTTTTATGAATGTACTTCTTAAAGACACAAACAATAAACCAATGAACAGTATGTCGTTGGGACATTCTCAGCCAGTCTCACCTCTGTTTTTCTTTGAGTCCCGGTGGTCTTTCTCTTTGTCTTGTTTCTCAGCGCCTGGAGACTCGGGCATGTCCTCCTCAATGGCCTCGTCTGACTCCCAGGCCTGGATAGAAGACACAGATCCGTAGTGTTGGATTCAGATTTAAGAAAGATGTTTTATTCAGATATATTATTATTATTCTGATTACTATTCTGACAGCATTATGTAAAGACATGTAAATGGCGGAGTTAAAGGTTTATTTCAACCAAACCAGATTGGTGATTGTTGGAACAGTGGACCGACGCACCAAGACGGCTTTTGGTCTATTTATGTTGTTTCTGTGGACTTTGAATGAAGTGTGTTTTACAATGATAAAATTACTGTTTATTTTAATGGAGTCTGGTGACTTTGCAGATATCAAGTTTGGGTCTGTTTCATGTTACACAAAAAAGATTTTACTCTTTAATAAAAAGGTCTCTCTGCATGGATCTTTTCTATAACTTTAGCAAACACTTGGAACAATAATCTGAGCCTGTCAGTGGTAACACAGCAGTTTTTGTGGACATAAAATGAAGGTGCGCAATTGCCCATCAAAGTTACATTGTTCGCCTGCTGTTGACTGCAGCAATCTCGCTTAATAATGGGTCACTTTCAAAGATTGTTAATCCCATCAGTCAGTTGAACACAAAAGTAAATCCTTTAATCAATACATAAGTTATTGATCACAGCAGGATGTAACAGGAAATGTGCAATACGGTGTAGAATTAAGTGCAAAATGAGGTGAGGATGTGCTGTGGGTTCTTTCTCTCTTTTCTGTGAGTATGGGGTGAAGGTAGGGGGGTCTTTTGAAAAGTTTTATGGATGTTTATTGAATGCATTTGGATGAGATAATGCATGCTTATGTTTTATACAGTACATGTGTAATGTATGTTTTTGTGTTTTTGTGCGATGCATCTAATTTATTCTATAGGGAGACAAAAAAAAGGCTGATCTGATCTCAAAAGTAAAACTTCTGACAAGATCTTGCTAATGAAAGATGTCTCCTCACATGTGTGTTGATGGTCTCTGTGAGGGCCCGGTACCAGTCGTTGATGACGCTGTCGATCTCTGACTGGATCAGCAGCTCTGTCCCTTGACGAGTCTTCAGCTGAGGGAGGAGAAGTAAACATTACTATGGACTAGGGCTGGGACCAAACGCCTCTGTCCTGATGCCATTCTTTCATGATACATGGGCACCAATTTGATTTGAATTGCGATTTTCATTTATTGTGATTCTAGAAGTATTGCAATTTGATAGTATTGATACTGGGGTTTTATTTTCCTTATTTGACCCAAAAAAAACAAAAAGTTAAATAACATACTTTTAGAGACAATATATATTATGAGACATTTCTAAAATACAGCATCTGCAGTAGGGGGTCCCTACTGTCTCTCTCTTAGCTATGGGGTCCTCTGGTTAGCGTTGAAGACCCCTGATTTATTTCATTAGTAAAGAAGAACATAACGTGTATCTGTTTTACTGGAAACGGATGTGATCTAGTTGCCATTGGCGGTACCGCATAAACAGAAAATATTAAATACGAACGTTTTTTTCCCTCACCCCTACTAAATGACCACATTAAAATGCCCAAAGCGCAGGTTGATCTACAGTGAAACTTGACTCAGATCAGCGGTGTTCAGTACCTCGATGACGTGTTTCTTGCTGGACTTGTCCTTGGATGCCCAATCCACGGACCCCCCTCGCAGATCAACAGTAAACTCAGGCTTTGACTGGTTGCTCCCAAACTTCTGGAACCAACGAAAACAGTGTGAGAGTCCTCGTCTGACACAAAGATGAGACATGAAAGATGAAGAGGGGACGCGTTGTCGTTGAAGGAGGATTTTTGTGTTCATGTTAACAACCAAGAAACTATTTGGCATGTGGATTTCTGCCTGACATGCTCAGTGTTTCTGAAAGCAGCTGTCTCAATTTGAAACGCTGTGAATCTCATTTTGGAACTGTTCACGAATACACACACATCTTTAGTTTTGTGTTACAAAAACAGCAAAAACCCTGTTAGATGTTATTTATATTATTAGCATATTAAGTAACAGACATTTGGCTAGATTCTTAATAATAAATAAAACTCAAGCCATTTCAATGACTTTCTTGTGAAACTTGGCATTTTCACTTTTTCCATGTATTTTTTTGTTGTTGCTAGGGTTGAAGTTGAATCCTACAGAATGAAATGCATCAACTTAGTAGCAATCAGAACATGAAGAATATTTGTGATACATGTTAAATCCATACAATGTTGAATGATAAGTCTTTCTATTCTGCTTGAGTTTCAGCCCCACTGGTATCGTTTAATGTCATTAAAAGTGCGAGTTGTGAAATCTGACTTCAGATGAGTGCTATTCTAGATTATTCTTCCAGGTTATCACACAGTTTTGAAGAAATCTTGATGGACATGATTTGGAGTGAGCCACTGGTAATGGGGTGTTGTGGTTGCATGTCTTTCCCCATCCGTCTCTCCTGTCATCTCTCTGCTATTGGGCATTTAAAAAGTCATACGACACAGAGACTTTCTACTTCAAAACCTTTCCAAGGATCGTGAAGCTTTATTTCATCTGTCCATATAACTCAAACCTGCATTAACTCATTTGTTTGAACCAAATCAAGTTGTAAACACAACACTGGCTTATTATCATCTTATAAAGTTGTTATGGTAAATTTGTTAGCCAACTGTTGCCTATTTACAAATCCAGCAGACACAGAGCAACATTAGCATGCATTTGGAGTCGTATTTTTTCCACCTGATTAATGTGAGTGGTGGTGGTGGGTGGCGATGGCGCAGTGGATATGACACATGCCTTCGTTGTGGGAGACCAGGGTTCAATTCCCAATGTGATACCTCAACCATGTGTCCCTGGGACACTTAACCCCTAGTTGCTCCATTGTCATACCACCTCTGACATTTAGCATATTATAATAATAATATTCCAAAGTTGCTTTGGACAAAAGCGTCAGCTAAATTACATGTAATGTAATTTATGTAATGTAAATGTAATAAATGTAATATAAGTCCTTATAGCTTCAATTTGGTCTCTACCAAGTAGGCCTGTAACAATTATTACATAATTGTCTAATTGTCTTTTTTTTGTACGTAATCACGGTTTCTTTGTTTAACTGCAACTACATTTTATAATTATGTACATGATTATTGGTTGGACTGTTGAGCTAAAGCTATGCTAGTTGCTGGCAGTTGACCCTATACACGTCATGTATTTATTTACAGGCTGTGTACCTGTGTTACATTATCTTTTTTTTTTTAAATCGCAATTATTTCTGAGACAATAAATTGTAGAGCAACATTTGGAATTGTTACGGCTTTACTACCAAGTACTGAGGGCTCTGGGCTCTTTAGCTTAGCATCGGCCTTAGCTCCACTATGATCCCTATACTGTTTGCGGTTTGGCTCAAGAAGGTAGTGTACAGTGGCTTTAACAGAGCCTTATCACTGTAAACAGCTGCCTGCTGCTCCTGAAACAACGCTGATGAGAGGGGGGGAGACGAGACTAAACTAAAACAGTAAAGCTTTGGGCTGTAAACGGAAACCTTTAAGCAGAGGGAAACTGCAAAATTTGTTTAAATGTCTGTGGATTCAGTATAACAACCATTTTTACACATTCATTTGATCCACTGTTAATATAAAAACATTGGTTAGTGCAACTTTTGACATTAGGTAGATCTTCTAAATCAAGCTTCACACACAGGCACGCACGAACACACACCAGGGCTGCACAATTTGAGGAAAATATGCAAACTGCTTGTTGAATTTAAATAAAATGAAATCATTTCTGACTCTTTAATTGACCAAATTGAACACTGAATTGAAATAAAACATTTAAAAAAGAATGACTGACATTTTAAAGTGCAGTTCTCTACTGATATTTTCAACAACAACAAAAATCGCTGAGAGTCTTTCACAATATGTCGCAGCTTTTCGCGGTGTGTTTGCGACGCCAGCTGATATTGCGATGACGATAGGGGAAACGATATAATGTGCAGCCCTAACCCACACCTAGACACACACACCCACCCACCCACACAGAGACACCCACACACACCCAAACAAACAGTCCCAGTAAGTTAAAGCAGGAGGGAATGAAAGACAAGCAGGAGCAGCGACGCATGCAGAGAGAAGGAACATACAGCGGCCGCCTGCACAGGACTACAGTTCACATAGGAGACAGCAGGACGGGGCTTGACTGAGCGCTTCCAGTTGCTAAGGAGAGTGAGGAGCAGCTCAGGGATGGAGCCACTGCGGTAGTATGACTTCAGGAAGGAGAGAGGAGAGGAACAAAAGCAATAAACAGAGGATGACAAATCCCACAGCACAGGTGACTGGTGACTATGCAGAAATGAGGAAGAGAGAAATAACACAGAGATGAATGGAATGCTTGAAAAAAAGCTGAAAAGCTCAGAAACTTGGGCCTCTTGGGGCTGATGGGATACGTACCCAGCTGGTGCTGCCCCCCTGACCCTTTGCAAAGAGCAGGGAGGAACCCTGCAGCACTGTCCACGAGGAGGTCCAGTTCTTTCTGTATGTTGCAATAAAACAAAGACAAACTCTTTTTTTAGCTTGTCACGATTTTGAAAAAAAAAAAAAAAGTCATTTTCATGAGGAGCTGTTTAAGATTCCTACCTGACTTTCTTTCCGTTCTCTGTGATTTTGGTGACATTGAGGACCCCGCACTTCTCCGAGGGCTGAGGAGACACAGACGCAAGTAAGAAGCTGATAGAACACATAACGCACGGAAATACACATTCATCCAAACGCACACGCTGAAGCTTCAGAAGCAAATGGGACATTGCTGGAGGTTGGAAGTGGCTGTGCTGCCTGCTCTTTTCCCAAATATCACCAGCAGAGGGCTCCCTCACACTGATGCAAAGCGTCATAATCGCTGCGTATTTGCTGAAATGTTCAGGCATGGTGTTAGATGTGGCATGCAGCAGATGAGCGCAAAAAATACTCTGTTAGTAAAAGTCCCGCATTGAAAATGTTACTTAAGTAAGAGTATGTAAGTACAATCAGGAAAATGTACTTTAAAAGAAAAACTCCTCAATGCAGACAAATCCTCACACAAACAGTTCTGTCAATCAACTAAGACTTTAATCAGCTAATCATTTCAGCTCTATTTGTAGGCCTGTGTAGTGTTGCGTACTGTAGTTTATAATAAAACATTATTTCATACACTACATGTGTTTTGTGTGCAAAAATCTGAATGTGTAAACTAAGTTTAGATGCATGTAGTGGAGTAAAAAATACAATATTTCTAAAGACACCTAGAGTAGAAGCAGAAAAGGCATGATAAATCCCGAAAATCTGTACTGAAGTACAGTACTTGAGTAAAGGTACTTAGTCACATTCCACCACTGGATGAGAGGAACCAAATGCAATGCAGACAGAGAGTTGAGAAGATGAGGAGAAGGACGTGTTTGTATGTGGATGCAGGTAAAAGTAGGAAGGCGTTGATAAGTGTGGTGCGGTGCGGTGCCAGCTGAAATACTAACGGTCGACAGGTGCTTAGGAGATGAGGGACAGGAGTCAGAGTCTGGAGAGCTCTGCTTGGGCACCGGAGCACACTCCTAACAACAAGAGGCACAACATAGTGAGTCGCTAATAGCTACCGGCTAACTACGAGACACATCACAGACAGTCAGTCTGAGGTCAGTGAGGGAAGGAAATGGATCAGGAACATGGTTAGCAGTCACGAGGTTGTGTTGGGTGTTAGTGTAAGTCATCAAAGGATCGGGAAAAGGAAAGAGAAGTTAGGATTTAGGCGTTTGAGCTTCTGATGAAAGTTAATTTAGAGCTTAGAGATTCATGCGTAGATGCTGCTTCCTTCCTCTTGATCCAATCCAACATAAGAACAAAATCAGAGATCTTTGATTGCGTGACCGCATGGCCTTGATTGTTATATCACCACAGCTATTTAACAAGGCATTCTACAGGAAGGACACACGGGTAGTGAAGCGATACGGATCATCTGTTGATTAGAGAAGGGGCCGCAGAGAAAAGGCTCTGTGTGGTACCAACTTTATCACGGCAAAGAGAGAGATGGAATCTCCTCCTGTGCGAGTTTGAAGTGAACTGCCGGAGTTTGAACGAGAACTGCAATGAAACCCCCCCACACAGTTAGCCTCCAATATAGTTCCTTTAAAACTTGGTGTGTAATTTAAACGCCCCCTCCCAGTTATCTTGAAATGTACGCCCCAGAGTTTAACATTAATAAAATATGACAGTGAGGTGCTTTTCTTCATGGTGTCATGTCAAGTAATTAACACTGCATGATGTATGGTACACACTGGTGTACACAATGCATGTGGGGAAAATAGTAAAATAGTAGTAATATTAAAAACCAAATCTGAAACTATCAATTAAAGGCATTGAGTTACCACAGGGTTTTGTCAACTTGGGCTTGGTAACTAAAACGTTAATAGTAAAAACTGAGGGCATGGAGTTTAAAAAGACATGGACACTTATGAGGCAGTGTAAAAAAAAAAAAAAATCATAAAACAATCTGTGGGTACACATTAATACATGATGCCCTCTGAATTCATAGAAAGGCACTGATAGAAATGTTCTTGGTCGATTCTAATTCCTGATTGGTTAAAAGTCAGACCTCTTTCTAACAACCATAACTGACGACATACACAAACATTATTATAACTTTTAATCGAAAATTTGTGGATGGGTAAAATAGAGCACAGCATCAAACACACTGTTGACATTGTGTTCTCTGTGTTTAAGGGTCATCAAAGATTAAAATAACAATGTTGTATAACAGGAAAGATAAAGTGTTTCCAGGTATCCAAAATCAAACTGCATTAAATCATAGTGGCTCCCTTTGCATAGGCAGACACTTCCATCACGGTGTGGACTCACGCACTGCAGGTAAACAAAGACAGGCGTCAGGAGAGTCTAATACAGCCCGGCACATAAAGGATTTTTAAGGCCAATATCGATACATACATACATACATATACTGTATGTGTGTGTGTGTGTGTGTGTGTGTGTGTGTGTGTGTGTGTATTAAATCCAACATGCGGAATAAAACAAACATATTTCTCTAACATTAGTTATTTGTAGTTATTTATGAGCTCTCTCTAAAATAATAACATGATGATGTTTTATTGTCACCACAGAACCAAGGAACAACAAAATAAATTAAACTTCTGATTAGTAAAATGTCAATGTCAACACTCATAACATGGTTGATGATTTAATGCAGTTTGGGTTTTGTGCGGAGATACGTGATTATACAAACTACTATTGTGCACATTTAGCTTGATTACCTTTACGTTCCTTGTGTTATCTCTGACAACCAACTATTGTTTCACATCTTTGTAACACGTTTTACAGTTAAATAAAGTTGGTTCATAAAAACACGCGGGGAGGGTTCAGCAAAAACATGCGACTGGTTGCATTTGAAAATGTAGTATTCTATCCAGTGTGTCTGGCTCTTGACTCACACCAGGGACTAAAAGCAGACGGATATTCAGCCTCTGCTGCTAAAATGTGTTTATGATTTGTCTCTTCTAAGGTCCACAACTTCACAAGAGCACAAGCCTTACACTACAGATCTCTTTTAAGAAATCCCGTCTGGTGTAATGTCTCAGTCTGTACAGGAACGAGCTGGGATTTATGCAAAACAGAAACCCAAAGTGTCGTTTCACTGCCTGATAACATGTTGGTTTAATACACATGTAAGTAAGACCTCTTTTTCTCACTTGAATAATACCATCCTTTGTCAAGGTTCCAAAATTGAAGAGACAGGTTTATCCGTTGTAAGCCTGTTTCTCTGAAACTGAAGCTGAAAGCTGCTCGGGGATTACACTCGCTGCCAATAAATCAGGTAATGGAAAGAGCAGAAGAGCCTGCCAGAAAACCTGCGGCAACAAGAGTGTCCGTTTCCACACCGACCGGCCCCAACAGCCCATGTAACCTCATTAGTCCACGCCGGTTCTATCCTGCCGTCTTTGTTGTCTCACCTTGTCGTTGAGGTCTAACACGTAGGTGCTGTGTCTCCACTTGGTGAGGACGATGGGATCCTGCTGCTTCCTCTCCAGACTGCGACTCTTGGGAACCTCGCCGGATTGAGGGGACATGTTGTACTGCAGACACAAGAAACAAGAGCTCTAGGTTTAAACACCACAGAGTTTTTCAAGCACAGCCTGCAGTATCTTCCCTCTCCCCTCCCCTACCTCTCCTTTTACCATCCACAGCACCATTGGACAAAAGGAACTGCTCCTACAGCCCAGGCATCTTCAACGCTCCACTGAATGTATCCATGTCCACACTAGTGTCCATGCGCTGTGAGAATGGACTGCTGCATTCTCAGCAGCTCCCCAGATTAGCAGGTAGAGAGCCTGTAATAGGCTGTCACCAGGAGTGAGCTCGCCAGACAATCCCCTTACAATAACAGGAGCATGTGTGAATGCAGAGCTCCCTCCTGTTTGTCTGTCGGTTAAACATGAGGGGCGTGACAAAGTAGTAGGCCTGCACGATTAATCGTTATAAAATCGTGTTCTCGATTCACCCTGGTCATGATTACATTTTTAAATGACTTTGATTCTCATTTAATTTTACGAGCCAACTGCTTCATACACACTACTACTTTCCTCTGTGAGTTTTAAACATAGACTGTATAAAAGAGGTTTTAAAGCGCCACAGTGCTCTCCCTTCTTTTCATTGAAGCCTCTACGTTTACCGGTCTTTCACAGCCATTGGTAGGAGCACAGTCTGCTATTTATGGTAGTTTGATTATCTTTCTCCCGATCCTTATATTGCAATGAGCCGCCTTGCTGTGTCTCTGATTGGTTAGTATTTGTTGCCTATAAAACAAATATATTTTTTTAAATAACACTGCCTGAGCAAGCTCGGGAGATGATGGCAGGCTTTAACACACTTTGACACACTGATGTACAAAGAACATTTTAAAATGGCACTTCATATTAAAAAGGGTTCTGACCCCTGGTCTATACATTGTTTTGTTGTTTTAGTAAAATACTGCATATTATACTTTTAAAACCTTGTAGGATATTTTACAGATGTGTAGTCTTCTTATTTAACGTGGGCACGGCAAGTGCCTCAGTTTAGTTTTGTATTGGTCATACCTAAAGTTCAATGCTTATATTTTTCTCTCTCTCTTTTTAAAACATCTTAAATTTTCAGTGTTATTTTTTTGAGTATGTTTATACTCTTGTAAAGGACTTTACATAAGTGTAAATATTTTTTCTTGCACCAGACACGGCGCAGCGTAAAGCCTGATGCAAGTGTCTTTGCTAGTTTAAGACTGATGCAGTTGACGATTTCCTGTCCAGTGCCCATGTCGTTTAAATAGCAAATGCACCTGCACCCATCTGTGCGGCCATGGGCGAGCTGGTCTTACAGGGAGGTGTCTTTAGCTGAATTCTTGGCATTTTGCTATCTTGAAACAGCGGGAAGTGATTGCGCCAAAAAAAACCTGGTCTAAAGTCAGTAACACAGCATTTCAGTGTTATTTTAACTGAGCATTAGTGAAATGCGCCTAGACTCGTGCACAGCGTGCGCACACTATGCTTGTTACACACACACACACAGGGAAGTTCAGCAGCACACACACATGCAAAAGATTACAAATAAAAATATGACGGTGCAAATCCGCCATCATGGTAGCAATGCACCATTGTACAATTGTGCCTGGCTTTTAAAGGGACTGAGAGATGACACCGATTGGTTACTGCATGTTGCGCCACGGACCCTTTTTTCTGCCGTCAAACTAGCAAGAGTAGATTTGGACGCACCCTAAGCGCACCTGCGCCAGGCGCTTAGATCGTTCACAGGGCCTTCTATCGTCATAGGATAATCCTACCTTGGGCAGTTCCCATTCTGACCTGGATCCATCGGCGCTGTAGTAGTAGGGCCGACCTTGTTCATCCACATGTTTTATCCACTGTGAACAAAAACCCTAGTCAGGATCCAAGAAAAAAGGAAACTAACAAGACTGTCTGACAGTGTGAAAACCTAAATTCCCCTTGGGGGTCAATGAGCTTTGTCTTTTTATTTTGTTATTGACAGGGATAAATTTAACATAACATGCAGGCGTTGACGTCCCTGGACGACTGTGATTGAGTTGGCTGGTTCGCACCTTCTCCTGTGTGTATTCAGAGACGTAGAGTGTGTGTCCATGTTCATCCAGCTCCTCAGACCAGCCTCTCGGGGAGGACCCGTACTGGCTGTCAGACTGACTCGAGTTGGTGCTGTGACAGTTTTCCTCTGAGGACAGCGGCTGTGGAGGACAAAAAAAGAGAGAGACGGAGGACTTATTGAAGCAGGTTTAAGGTGGTTCATCAGCAGACACAACAAATGTACCCATGAAGACCTACTTTACTTCAGCATCGAGTGCTACGGACCGGGTTTGCCAACTACCTTAGCAGGAACGTTATTTAACTTTCATGTTATTTATTGTCAAATGTACAACAATTACAGAAGCAATCATTGCCAATGAAATGCAGGGAATACAATATCACATAATAAAATATGACATAATAAGGTAATATTACACAGTGCAAGACAGAAATTGGAAATGAATGAGCTCAAAGTGATTATAAAGTTGACTAAAAGAGGAATAAAAAATAGAAAAAAAGAAAATCACCTTTTAGAAATTGATCTTAATGCCTTAATTTAAAAGGAAATTCAACCTTCCAGGACCCCCATATTCTTTGTGAAAGAATAATCTACCTCACATACATAAATGGTCTTCCTTATACTACAGGGGGCATAAGTATACACACCCTATTTTAAATTCCCAAGAAAATAGGTGTCCTTAAAGGTTTGATTTTTCCTAATGTTTTTAATTAAGGCATTAAGATTAATTTCCAAGAGCCGATTTTTTATATTCCTCTTTTTAGTCAACTTTAGCCTAATACACTAATGAGCACCACTGTATGTATATGCATGAGGAGAAATTTCTCCCCTCGGCCTTGCCCTAAAATGGTTCTAAATTGATACTAGAGTAGCCTACATCCTTGTTTCCTGCTGCATCTGCAATGAATGAAATGCAGAGGAGGAGAATGAAACTATAAGAACATCTGTCTGCACAAAAATCACCTGCTGACTGTGTGTGTTGGCTACCTAAAAACGTAATAACTGTGAAAAGATCAGAAAAAATACAAATAAAAATGTAGTATGAGTATGTGGGATAAAAATGAACCAATGAGTATTTTTCCAAAACGTCAGACTATTCCTTAGAAAATAGTTCCACCTTGACCAGCTTCAGCATTCAAATTCATACACAATGACGCATTTGTAGTACTAAAGACAGCTACAAATGATTATTAAAATGTATAACTGATCCGTTTATAAATTATAGAAAACAGAAAAAACAGCAAATCTTCACATTTGAGAGGCTGGAACCAGCAGGCACAATCAATCAACATTTCTAAATGTATGTTTTTTTTGTTGATTAACTCAAATCAATCCACCAATGATATTCCATCACCTTTACTCTCATTAACAAAATAATGCAATAAACCAAACCTCCACATGGGGGCAGTGTTGGATAGTAAGGCAGAGAACTCCAACCTGACAGGAAACCATGACTTCCCTATATCAAAGGCACTCTTGTTTCCCTACCTTCAGTAACCACAACTCCATTTAGGAAGTCCTTTGAGGTCCACCACACCTTCACCACAGCCTGTTGATTTAAGACCGACTGCCAGGGAGTCCATGTTAATGTCCTGGTGGCAACAGCTCAGAGTTTTCCTCACATACTAACTAAATACCTGAATCCTGTGTTTCATGTGATCACACCTACTGTTGTGTTTCCTGTGGTTCTAAACCAGGGGTGTCAAATCTTAGAGTTTAGCAAATCTAGCAAAACTAAAGTGACGTTTTAAAAGCAAACTGGCCTCCCATCTTGGAAACAAAACTCTCTGGTTCTGAAATTTCTGATCTACCAAATTCTGCTCTAAATGTTGTGTAGTTGCAGTTTAAAAAACAGTTTTCCGTCTTTTTGTCTTAGTGCACAACTAGGTTGGCCAAAGTTTCTTGTGAACTTAAATTGATATGCAGGCCGGATCAAAACCGTAGACTGTAAATAGCATCCGGTGACAAATGTAATGACAAAGCATCCAGTTTGGCAAAGTGCTGCAAATGTGGAAGGGCCTTAAACCTGCATTCCATCTGAAAAATCTGTCTACCATTCAAGCTTGAGCTGGTTTAAGCATCCCTCACCTCACTCTCCGCTGTGCCCTGGCTGTCTCCTCGGATACTGCTGGTGCTGCCGCTGGCGTCCCTGGTGCGCGGGGGCTTCCAGGTCCGCTCTCCGCTGGCGCGGTTGTAGTAGAAGTGCCTGCCGCTCAGGTCTTTGTGGGTCTCCCAGTCGCCCAAGATGTGGAGAGGGGAGCTGGAGGGGACAGGCGGCAAGCTGGACTGAGAGATCTTCAGCTCCTGCAGGTTGGTGTAGACCGGCGAATCGGACCGGCCCGGACCTGTAGGGGATGTTGTCTGGTGGAGAAAAGGAGAGAAGAAGAGGAGGTCCGATAATTTGCTTTTTTAGATTGTTTCCACATTTTAGTGTGTTGTATAGTGTTTGTGTGTGTGTGTAATCGATTTATGAAGAACAAAAAACACATTTCACACTAAACGGCGCTTTCTCTCCCACAGAGAGAAAGGGAGGGCACTTTTTCCCAACTGCCTGAAAACGCCTCATCCACATTCCTGTTTGAAATTCATCAATTAGTGATGTCATTGATTGATAAAGCCAGCCCAGTTTATCATCGGTGCTGCCCATTGGTGCTGCGAGAGAAAGCACAGTCCACCCAGTGGCTTGTTTGAAGTTGGTTGACCAATCACAACAGAGTGGGCCCGCTGACCAATCAGAGCAGACTGGGCTTTTCAGGAAGGCGGACCAAGAGCTCAGACGGAGCGTTTCAGGTAGAGGCCCTGCACCAATGAGAAACATTATACTTTTTTCTTTTTTTTAACATCAAAGCATGTAAACCCATTCTAGGAGACCCCAAATGTACAAATATGAAGCTGAAAAGGTTTCTTTAAGATCTAAACCTTCTACAGAAGCCGAGTTTGTACCCGTTCCCTCATTCACTCACTTACTATTCCCTATAATAATAGTGATACTAATAGTAAACTATATATACACTTAATCTTAAGTCACTTTGGATGAAAATGCCGGCTAAATGACATGTTATGTAATATAGGGAACAACCAAATAAGATTTCGGACCTACACTGAAAACACATCGTGGCGTGACTTGTGCCAGGAGATGCGGTGGTTAGGTATGTGACGGGGGGGGGGGGGCGGCGCCCAGCATCACGGAAACAAAGCAAAACGTTGTGTGTGTGTGTGTGTGTGTATATACATATGTGTGTTGCATGTTACATTTCTACTGTTCTGACACGAATGCCCGATCCATTTCTCCTTTCTAGTTTTCGCAGGTCCGTCTGCTTTTACTTCTATCCGGGAAAACACGGCCGCTGCACTGTGGTATACAGGAGTAGTAGTATGGTACATCGCATGTACACTGTGCATTGTGGGTATTTTATAATGGATTATATGTATAGTGAACAAAATTATCCTCAGCAAATTCAAACACCACTACAAAATAGCGAACCCACTATACGGTGAACTATTCCCGTGATAGAGAATGGTTTCCAACACAGCTAGAGACTTTAAGAGTGTCCTGATTTTCCTCTGAACAGGCAGTTAAATTCCAGGAATTCCATATTTATATATATATATATATTATAATTCCATTAGAAGAAGCATCGAAATGATTCCAGAGTCTGCTGAGATCCAACTATCTGTAATGTTGGTCCTGTCCAGCACAGAAACCAACAGCTCTCAGGTCCTGGACTGGACTATTGCATACAACAAACTAAGCTGTTTGTTGCAGTTAAAATAACAAACATGCACTTGAAGCTGTAAACTCACAGCCCCGCTGTACATAAAACCAACTTCTCCTCCTGAGAGCATAGAGGTGAGTTATGAGTCCCTCTGACAGGCTGCACAGCAGGACGCAGCTGCTGATCCAATCACATGCAGCTCGCAGGTACTTTAAAAGCATACCAGTTTGATTCTAACCAGGTCCGCAAAACTGATGGATTCAACACAGTTACGTAATCATTTAACTGTCTACTTGGAGACAAGAGATACACAACGGGCTACTGGTATTTGTCTTAGGGCTGCAACTAATGATTATTTTTTATGTGAAACTTCAGTTATTGGTCAAAATTTGCAAAAAAGTTGCAGTGATTTGTTGAAAATTGCGAGTCACACCGAAGTCACAGTGATTGGTTGAATTTGTGAGAATTGGCGAGATTGCAACATCCTGGAAGGACTGACTATTGACGCCCAAACACTAGACAACAATTTATAATAGACAGGATTTTACAACTCCAGTCATCACTGTGGCAATGACTTATCTTTTGTCACAACGACCACGAGCTGAACGTGGTAATCTACCAAAAATGGGTTCCTGCATGTATTTGATTGGCCCACACTACAGTCAGAGGATTTGAACTGTTCTCGGGACACAGATGGGACTTCCTGCCGGTCTTGGAATAACAGGAATATTTTTCACAGAAATGATTATTTAATTTCCAGCACACATGCGGGAGCAGACAAAACAGATTCAGCGGCCCTGCTGTTTTCAGTTAGATGTACCCGCTGTTTCTCGGTTTGAGTCCAACACACAGCAAGTTCTCAAGCATGGCGGCAAACCGCTGAGAGATGACGGTTTGGCTGAACTCCGGTTCAGACTCATCAGTTCCAACTAGAATGGAGCCAGTGCTCTGCAGCTTTAATTAGTTTTTTTTTTAATGGAATACTGTGGTAAAGATCAAGTCTAAATGCAGATGATTGAGTGTGGCCTGAGTGTGAGGCTAGGGTCAAATCCATTTAGATTCCACTCAGACCACACTAACCAAACTGCATCCAGTGGAGAAGTTATTAACAACTTTAACGTCCACTTTGACCAAAGTTAAACCAAAACCTTTGCCCGAGGTCTCCACTTTCCTTCACACAGTAATTTAACAATAATTTTGGACAGTGTGGAGTGTGCAAACGGCCCATTACTGAGCAGAGGCCCACTGTTAACATGCATACTGCACATGTCACAGACATTTGACCTCATACTATACATGGTGCCGTTACAGGGAGTATGTCTTGAACTGTATTCACAGAGTCTAGGGCCAATTTAGACATGTCCTAACTTGGGTAAAAGGTTTGGTCTCAGTTAAGACCTCAAAAAATGAACACATACCATAAGTAAAAACCTTTGAAAGGGATCCTTCAAACCTGGTTATTAAAGAATAGTGACCAAGATGAATTCTTAGCAACAGTTCTATCTGTCAGTCAGTGCTCTCCAATGGTCAATGATCCAATAATCCAATGATCTCAGACAATAACAATGGAAAAATATTCAGATAACATGGGCCAAAAACACTAACCCAGCCAAGGCTATAGCACTTTACCTTTAAAAAATGGTTATGTCTCTTAGCTCTTTTTATCAAAAAAGAAAAAAGAAAAGAAAAGATGAGAAAAGAAAAAGAAAAGAACTGTTCCAATGAAACTAAGCAACAAACTCAAAATAGAAGTGATGTCAAAAGAAAAGGGGTGCCCTCTTTTGCAAAAAATGACTATTGAGTGTCAGATTGAAACACCTTATGCAACGTGCCCCATCTGCTCAGAGAGAAGTCCAACACATGCCTGGAATAGCAGAAGACAGAAAAGGCGCTTTTCTACAGTAAATGTTGAACTGAACTCAACATCAAGTGGTTTACTGGCAGAAAGCAGTCACTTAGTATCTGCTAATTTCAGACAGGCAAACTTTTGTTAGGACCTTATTAATGATACCTGGAATTCAATTTGACAGACTGAGCAGAACAAAGCCAGCAATGCCTGCCAGCGTCTGATGGAAAGTTCTAATAAATTGGATAGTGAGGAAAAAGGACACCGGGAAATTAATTATTATGGGACACGAAATCTATCGGTTGGCAAAGCAGACACCCCCTCTTCTATATTAATCTGTGAGTGGACACAGTGCAAAGATACCATTTTTACGCGTAGGGCTGGGTATGGACTTCAGTGTTAGGCGCTGAGCAAATTGCTTCCTTAGTATCGAGTATTGAAAAAAGGCCAATGAGCCAATGAGCACGCAGCATGCTTCTACCAAGTTCTAATAATGCTGGTGATTGGCTGTCTGATGTTACACCTTGTTAAGACAGCCAGGAAAAACTCAACCTTACGCACAGAGTAGGAGCTGAAAAATAAATTAAAAGTTATGAGTTATGTTGCCATTTCTTTTTATTAAAGTGAAATTTATAAAATTGGTATGTAGAAAAGGATTGGTCACAGAGTCACCGTGAATTCATTTTTACTTTAAGCAAGGGACCAGATACCAAAATAGCAACTTCAACTTTTACTTGCCATGTTTTAGAAAAAGTCCCAGTACCCAGCCCTATTTAGGAAAAAAACAAAGTCCACATATTTTTCAAGTCCATGGTGTTTCTTTACAGGTCCCTATCTGTTGTGTCACCTTGTGTCCGGGGCTGCACACAAACACCTCGTCATCGTCCTCCCCGGCTCTCCTGTAACCTCGGAATATACTGAACGCACGACGCATGGCGATACACGGCGCCCGTCGAGTGGGACAGGACACACGCTGACCCCCTAGGGCTTCACCTCCCTCCAACACAGACAAGCTCCATGCTTTCTCTCCGTCCGCCTGGCTGTAGAATGGACGGTGCAGTTGAACGTAGAAGGGGAATTTGAGACCGCCTGTGGCAGAGGCAAAGGGGAACCGGATCTCTCTTTCAACCTCAGAAACACAGCGCACTAAACTAATCTGACACAACAGGAAATGGCACTGAAAAACTCAGAGCTTCCTCTATGCGCGCGTGTTTCTGTGTGTTGGAGTCAAACTGGGCACTGACAGCCATGTTGACGGACAAACTGGCAATATGAAGTGGTCCGGGGGTCTATTTACAACCTGGCCACTACACTCAACACACCAGAGCAGAGAGACTGAGTGTGTGGAGGAAAGACAACACAGCTCATCACTTGGTCCTTCTCTCATCTTTCAGAGGAACAAATGAGTGCTTAGGAGGAGCTTGAGCAACAGTGTATTGGCAAAGTTGTTGCCTAGTTTGAGGCAAGAGAAAGAGATGAAGACAGAAGTGCAGAAGGAGACAGCTAGAGGAAGGAAGACAAAGTAATGTAGCAGAAAAATGATTAAGAAGTGATGAAGGATTTTAGTGCAAATCATGCGCTGAAGAGCAGCATGCTAGAGTTATGTTATTATCAGCTTCAACATTTTGTATTAACTGTTGTAATGTAACAGATCTTGCAACAAGGCAGTGCTTGTTTTCTGTCTTTTTTACAGGTATTATATCTGATTTCTGGTTGGATTATTTATCATTTTAATGACTCACAGCCTATGGAAGGACTAGAGCTGGGCAATATATTGATGTTGTATCGATATCGCGATATGGGACTAGATATCATCTTAGATTGTGGATATATGGTAATATGGGCCAGCGGATCAGACTGTGGTTGTACTGGGCAGCTTCCAAGTAGGAATGTTTGCAACGATGTGAATGTGATCAGGGCAAAAGAGCGGCTTCCTCTCAGTGAACCTACCCTAATAAATAAAGGTTAAAAAAATGGTATGTGCTGTCTTTTCCTGGTTTTACAGGCTGCATTACAGTAAAGTCATGTCATTTTCTAAACTTAGCAGACTGTACTAGCTGTTCTTTTAGTAACCTTTACCCACTAAGTCATTAAATAATTTCTGAAGAATATTTATCAATAAATCTCATTGTGTAAATAACAATTTGTTAAACCACCAATAGTAAACCGTACAATATTGTTGCAATATCGACATTGAGGTATTTGGTCAAGGATTTTGTGATATTTGATTGTCTGGACATGGCCCAGCCCTAGGAAGGACTATTTTCAAAAACAGGAACATTTAAAACATTGCTGTGCTACATTATGAATGCAACTTTCCCTACAAACGCTTTCCCTAAAAGCAACAGGTCACAACAGGCAATTATTAAGAATATAAGGGGTGGATATAGTAGGAAGAGATGTGCTGTTGAATGCAGAACAGTCTTCACAGGAGCAGCAGCCTGTCTGCACGGCATCGATAAATGAATTTCAGACAACAGGCTGAAACAGTATAGAATCCCCACAAAACACATTAGAATGCCTTATGGAGAGTGTGTCATAGAAATGTCTTAGAATTCAAGTTGGGGGTCTAATGGTGTATGAAGGGAGAGGGGAACAGACGGAGAAGCAAAAGGACTGATGAGAATTGGCTAGCTAATGGAGGCCTAGAAGACTATGCTCTGCCATGTGGAACACAGCTTACTATAGCCCTTGTATTTATAACCGTGTTGGGAATATAACCCCCCCTTCTCTTCCTCCTTCAATAGTCTATTCAGCCTGCTGTCCCACTGCGCTTGTATAATTACTAGAAAATGCCGGTGCCTTGCACCGTAAATTATTCTGTGTAAAAGAAGCAAAGGTCGGGATGAGGGCAACAGGTATGTGGTTCTGTAGTAGCACCCCGAGTCCACCGGGTGTCTCTCTCGGGCTGGCAAGGGAGGACTGGGAGCAATGGGCGCTGGTGAGTGGGTGGGAGTCTCCATCAAAATGCATCTGGTCATGAAGAGGGGGGGAGGGGGGGGCGGGGGCACACACATGGCAACCTACTCTGCAGCATCTTTGAGACATTAGGATTAATCGTTGCAGCAGCACGCACAGAGCCATACTCTGTACACTCTACACACAGAAGCAGCAATGCTTCATCCTTTTTGTTATCTGTTATCTTGGAACATATTTAGTCATTTTGCTGCAGCCGATTCCCAATATGCCGCTTATTCACAGCGCTGCTGCCAGGATCCCGACAGAGACAAAGACAGTGGAAGACATACAGCCATTCTCCAGACGTCACACAGGCTTCTAGATTGTCATGGAGCCGAAAGTCTTAATGCTTGTCCTTTACTTACAGTAAATCCCTAAATGTCTCGGCCCCAACATTTATCCCTGACCTGCTGGTATAATATGAAACTGACAAGACTCTTAAGGGTTGAAATATAATTGACATGAACTACTGACAGCGTCATTTCACCATATCTTATGTGAATAAAAAGATTAACAAGCCTTCCGTCCCGGGCACCCAGATAGCTCAGTGGGTAGATCGGGTGCCCATATATAGAGGTTTACTCCTCGACGCAGCCGGCCCGGGTTTGAATCCAGCCTGCGGCCCTTTGCTGCATGTCACTCCTCCTCTCTTTCCCCTTTCACATCTTCAGCTGTCCCGTCCATTAAAGGCCTAAAATGCCCCCCAAAAAAAAATCTTAAAAAAGCCTTCCGTCCCAGCATCGCCCTGGCTGCATCTCGCTGCCTCCCACATCTATCTTCAAGAACCCTCGTCATGTCTTCTGCCTGTTTTAGTATGTAACAAACGTGCAAACTGTTGCACTTGGTTGAGCCCATAAAAGGTTACGGAAAGAAGAGAAAGAGCTTAAGAAAGCAAAGGCCAAATAAAACTATTTGAGGAGGTATCCTTAAAAAACAAAAAAAGCATCTCAAATATCCAAAATCGTGCGTTTAGGTTAATCTGTGGTTAATGTAGGAGCCACATATTGTGTGTTGTTCGTGGTCTCATTAGTGTTTGTTGTTGTGTTGGTTGTTACCTGGCGGAGGGGTGAGCCTGGGAGTGAACACTTTCCTGTTGACTAACATTGCTCCGGCACTACTGCCGCCGCGCTGACGCAAATCATTTCTACTCCCCAGGTAACGTTACAATTTAGCAACGGCTGTGCTCATTTTTATTATTTTACGACTGGAACGAGAAGAGGAATAAAATCATTACAATACAATCTCCAGCGCGCCACAGTGCGCAATTGGAATTCCCAGTGTTTTACAGTGTATTAAAAGAGATTGTAAGGTGTGCCCCAGGTCTGACTAACTTTAAAAAACACTTACGTTGCCAGCCTATTAAAGGTACACCTAGCTAAAAGGAATGTTACTGTTTTTCTAGACATCCTCCCTTCATGATTCAATCTGTTCAAAGAGGTGTTGATTCAACCGGTACGGTCATTTTGTAGGCAGCAGTTCCTAGTG
Organism: Etheostoma cragini; assembly: GCF_013103735.1. NCBI lineage: Eukaryota > Metazoa > Chordata > Actinopteri > Perciformes > Percidae > Etheostoma > Etheostoma cragini. Next base: position 6,155,142 of record NC_048428.1, on the reverse strand, counting down.
CTGTTGATTTATATTGCGTTATCATTGAAGTGTTCAGGTATTTTGTCCTACCCATTTACAACATAGCAATGAGGGTAGATTATTAGTTGTAATCTTTTTAAATAAAGCCATTAAGATCAATTTCCAACAGAGGTTTTTTTATTCCTCTTTTTAATCAACTATAGCATGGGTGTGTAAACTTATGCAAGCCCGTGTACATGTAGACGCATTAGTCACACTCAGATCTAATCTAAAAGGAGCATATCATGTTAAAGGCCGCAGACACAATTAAATGGATAAATAGAAGCATAACTTCCATGGTGACATTATCACAGCGGTAATGCTAAATAAAATAATGATTGTGTTTAGTTTTAAAGGGTCCGCCTATCTTCCATCACAGATGGCGACTGCATCAATGTCCCACCTCAGAGCGAGTGTGCATCTCCCCTTCCAACGCAACGTAAATGATTGTGTGATCGAATCAGATGAAGGCAGGTTTTAAAGGAAGTGTGGTGGCCAGGGTGGCATGGTGACTGCCAGAGCTGCATCCGTGGCCATGACTACACTCAAGCCAATCAGGCGTGCAAGCAGAGGAGTGTTGGAAGATTGGCTGCCTGGGGGTTAGCGGGGATGGGAGG
>NC_048428.1:6150048-6154492 GCF_013103735.1 Etheostoma cragini | reverse complement strand
TGCACCACCTCCGAGGCCAATGCATCAATCCACTCTGCTCCCTTTTGTTCTCAGTCCACGCATCCTCCTCTGCTGACCTCCTCCACCTCTCATTTCTGTTTCCCGTCTTAAACCCTGTTTTCTCACACACTCACACACACACACACACACACACACACACACACACACACACACACACACACCTGCCCTTCTCCTCCGCTGCATCCTCTGATAATCATGCACCAAAACCGTGCACCATTCTTCCTCTCTCTCTCCATCTCCCGTACTAAGCCAACGCCCTAACGCCCCACTGCCCACCCTTCTGCTACAAGAGGTATGATGCTGATCATGATGGTTGTGTCCATATGACCAGATTAACCTACATTTCCACCTCGCTGGTTGTCGGAGCACATTTGCCCACTCCTCCGTCATCACATTTGTGGCATCCCCCCCCCCTCACTCTTAAAAAGCAGTGACTGACACAGAAATGTATCAACAAGCAGTGTATGAACACAAGAACAGATGCTTACAATGGCACCCACAACTCCTCACTTCCCTTAGCGACCAGTTCCAGCCATTCACTGTGTTTAAAAAAAAAGGTCTGATATTCAGCCTTATTTTGTGGGTGGGGGGGGGGGGGGTTGTTAATAGAATTGGAATATTGACTTCACTCATCCAATGCAACTCACACATGCATTGGTCAGCAAAACATGGTCAGGGTTTGTGAGCAAAAGCACACACACAATAAATAAATGAATAAATAAATAATTAAATTGGAGAAACCGTGCGGTGAAAGTGAGTCAGCATCTTTTTCTCGGGTCAGGATGACGGCAGCTACTTTCATTTCATGCATCAGAGGACACAGCGAGGCTCAACATGACAGACGCGAGCAATTAACCTTTTGGTCTTGAGCCGATGGTGTTTGTGTGTGTGGAAATGCACCCTGCTTCTGATAAAGTGCTAGTAGCTCAGCGGAGAAAACAACTGGTCTAACAGACACGGCTGCTGCTTGGATACTACAGACAAAGAAGCTTCATGGCTGCAGGAAAAGGCAATTCCCTAGATTGAAGCCCACAATGGCTTAAAGGTGTATAAAACAAGCTGCAACTGACAGCCAATCTAGAGTTTCTAGGTCAAAATGACCTCTTTTGCATAATTTTAGATACAATTCGAAACTCAAATTATTGTTCAAACAGCTCTGCTGTTTTCATGTCTTGTATGTGAGTAACAGCAGGGTGTTTACTGTGCCGCGCACTGCCTCTCCAATCAGGTTTTCCTCTTCAAATGTTAATGAGCAAGGGAGAGGGCAGGATTTCGAGAACGGGGAAAGCCTGCAGTCCCATGTGCATATGGGGAGATGCTTTCATTGGCCAAAAACCAGTCTGTCGCACTAGGCCCCAGATTCTGCAGTATGAGTGTGCCAGTAAGTAAGCTAGAGCGAGGGATTCAAACAATTCAAATCCGGGACAACACCTCCAAAGTTATTTTACAGACACCCAATGGACCACAGGGTTCGGCGTCTATTTGGGGCTAAACTTGAATCGGAGCATGAAAGCAAACACAGACGAGCCAGATTCAGCCAGACATCTCCTTTTATAGTACTCTTAAAAGCATATGGGGCCTTTTCTGGAGAATTTAAAGTGCCTGGGTGTCAGTGCAGCAAAGGAGCATGTGTGAGTCTGTGTGTGAAGGTATGTGCACACTCTCGCAAGACAGAGAATCAGACATCATGTTTTTGCATACGCTGCTTACTGTCAGCGGGCATGGTCGTTTGTGAAACTGAGCAGCTTGAGCTTGAGCCGCCACCTGTGCCCGTGTTTTGTCTCACCCTTCATTTCCACCAACTGGGGATCTGCTCCGCTGCGTGTCGGCTCCGTGCTCTGTTGTCCTTCAGTACCCACCAGGTCCAGGTTTGCTGCGCAACATCTGCGGCCATGACTGATAGCTTAGGTCACGAGTACCCAAGAGAACTCACAAACTCACGTGTGATCGCGCGATATCACAGGAAGTAGTTTCTAAACACGAAACCACAAAACCTCTGACCTGATGACTTCAGGCCTGTCTCCGCCCATTATGACAAGTTCAAGGTGTAGAGCAGTGAAATATGATCCTTTGCGAGTACGGTGTATTTTGTTATAAAAGATTACTTGGATGTTTTATTTCGTTTCTGTGCTCGACTTTCTATCTGCCGTGTGATGAACTGCTGCGGAGCTCTCCGGCGTCCGGCAAAAAGAGAAGCTCTGCGTATCTGCTCTGGAGGGCAGGGGATCGCCGGAGCTGGGACGGAGTCGGGACGTAGTCAGGGAAATTACACACATCGACTTTAATGGGAGCCTAATGACTCTGCCGCCGTTACGAAGTTTTGGGAAATCAGGTGTCCCCTGGTGTGTTTCCTTCTTCAGAATCAGAATCAGCTTTATTGGCCAGGTATGAGGACACATGCGAGGCATTTTGCTTTGGATCATCAAAAGCAAAATTGTGCTCAATGTGCTTACACATACAAAACAAACAATATGTACACAGTATAAACTGAAACAATATGGCCCGGTTGAGATAATAGTGAAATTAAGAGTGCAAAGTATGCAGTGGCAAAATATAATTATGTTAGTTATTATTTTAATCATGGAGCATTCCTGGACCGGATTGTGCAGCCACAAAGTGGGAGGGAGAAACTAATCCACAATGGCAAAAATATTTGGCTCTTGAAGCTTCGTCACTACTGCTAACTAGCTAGCTGGGCTAGCACTAGTCAGTCACAGTAGCTCTTGGGCTTCTCTCTTTACTTCCTCTCTACTGTTCATTTCCCTCTGCCATGCACACTCTCTGTTACCACAATGTTATCACATATTGCATATTTTCTTCATATCGTGCAGCCCTAATTTAACAGCATTTAACTTGCACAGAATCCTACTTTTCTCTCTGGGGAGGGGGGGAGATCCACACAGCAGGAGTGACCCCCAGCAGTCTGTCCAGTTTGGGTGCTGCACTCCCAGCCCTCCTCCTCCTTCTCTTCCTCTTCCTTTTGTGCCAACCCTGGCATCAGATACACCACTTCTCTAAAAGCTGCACAACAGCCGCGAGCCAGCGTCTGTACTCTCTGATCAAAGTGCGAGACGGACAGCCAGACTTGTGGGACGGGATGACAAAGCAGCACTGCAATCTGTTACCGTACAACCATCCAAAAGAGAAGAACAGGATGTGATGGATGCTGCATACATTCTTGAGAGAAAGGGCCTGATTTACGAATTCCGGCTGCAGAAGTCAAACGACCCGCGAGCGCCCTGACAGCATCCATTTCTTCTGTTTAGTCGCAAACAGGTTGGGGGTGGAGGGGTGGGGGGAAGAGTGTAGAATAACTACAGCAATATCATGTTCAGGGACATGAAAAGGGAAACACCCAGGCTACACATGCGACAGAGACATTTACAGCTGCTGGTATCTGATCCATCCACCCGTGGCTCTGGCTATTAACAGACAAACAGCAGGCAGTGCCGCTGTATTTTACTCTACTTCGCTCCCAGAATTATTATCTTTCTCTGTTTCTTGATGACTTGGAGCATGGGGCCGAAGCAGAGACTTAGCAGCATTCCTGTGGCTGACAGCTGACAGCTAAGCCCTCCATTAACGACTAATCCTGTCCTCATGCCTTCAGCGTGATTGGTTCAAGCTAATTACACTAGCTCCTTTCCCTGGGTGCTGAATGGCTGGTCGGAGGGGTGGGGCAGAGGTAAAAGCAGTGGATCTATACAACTACTGAAGCCATGTTATTGTTACATGATGTTTTTAATAAATGTATTAAATTTGACAATGTAGTGTGGTGCATTGTGAACAAAGGTCAGACTTCATATTACATAGGTCTAGTCTAAAAATGTCATTCAACCTGTGCTTTAAAAAACTGATTATCAAATCATGACCTTAGAATCAAAAATGTAATCGAGGATTTGGAGAATCATGACACCCCTACTTACTAATATGATTAAAGCAAAAAGCACAGCATTTTAATGCTTCTAGCTCAAAAGGGGAGGATGTGCAGTTTTTCCTAGTTTGAAATTATAGCAAAGTGAGAAATTTGGGGGGTTTGGACTGTTGGTCAGACAAAACAAGCGATCTGAGAGATAACATTGGAATCTTGAAAATTGTGATGGGAATTTCGATCATTTTCTAGACTGATCATTGATATTGATTGTTACCATTTGTAGTCTTTGGCCTCCTGCATACTGCCTGCGTGGCGTTTCTATTGCGTGTCAGTTGCGTGGCGTTTTCCATGACTTTGCCCGTCAGAAACGGGTCTGATGGGGTGCTGCTGCTGAAAAAAGTCATTTGATTTGGATCAACCTTGATCAACATATGGGGAGAGAGACCAGTAGCATACTTATCAAAATATGTAGTATATATACACTCACCGGCCACTTTATTAGGTACACCTGTCCAACTGCTCGTTAACACTTAATTTCTAAGCAGCCAA
>NC_048428.1:6145074-6149948 GCF_013103735.1 Etheostoma cragini | reverse complement strand
TCTGAAGGCAAAAGGGGGTCCAACCCGTTACTAGCATGGGGTACCTAATAAAGTGGCCGGTGAGTGTATATACACAACGATTTGATGACAACAAAGACAATGCCGGCAGTTCTGACAGCAAAATAGACTACAGAATATTTAGTTCTGTATTGACAGTTGCAATATTTGAAAATACTTTTATTACATTTTAAAATATATATTTTTAATTGCATTATATCTGCATTTAGGTCAAAAGCTAGAGACTTTCAAACATCAAAATGAAATGTGATTTACTGTATTTGTATCAAAATGATATATGGAATACATAGAAACGCCTCCAACAGGCTTGCGTGTCGCGTGAAAAATAGGCGGTGGTTCTATTTCTAGCATGCACGGGTGTTTGGCGCGCCTGAGACGTGTGTGTCACGCGGGCAGGGTGCAAGCTCTAACCTGTTAACATTGGAGTCAAAATAAAAACTGACACGCCACGTCAACATGTCAATGTTATCAACATTGACATTTATCATGTATGACAGAGGAAATATCACTATGTTGGATTATTATTCTGATAAAAATAGAAGAAAGAAGACGCTTTGGCCTCTGGGAAATTACACTTGGCCTTTATCTGACATGTTTTGGACTAAATGATTAACTAATTAATTGAGAAAATAATTAATTGAGGGGGGATGGAAATAATTAGTTGCAGCCCTTGCAGAACATCCCAAGTACGTGTCATGTAATGTTTGACATATTGGTCGTAAAACACATGGCAACTCTGGCAAAACAGCTGTGGTTTTACATCCACATCCCTGCATGGCTCCTATACAGCCTTCTACATGTATATTACTGCTTCCACAAGAGACACCGGTATTCCACAGAAAATAGTTAGCATGCATGATAATTACTGGATTTGGGTGAAGTGACCCTTTATAGTAAGGTGTCCTAATTTATTTGAATCCTGACTGTTGGCCTGCAACCACCCTTCCAGTGGCTTTGACAAAAAAGTATATGGAAATGATGAACGTTTTTTGTTTACTTCCCCGTACATTATAGCTTTTGTGATGACCCTGCTAGCTGTGTGTCTGTTTGCCCTAACTCCGTGTAATTGTGTTCAGGATATCAGCTGATGCAGCCTGATTTGGGGCACCTGGGCTCAGACCTTCAAGGGAGATGAAGGCCCAGCTTCCTGGACTTTGGGCGCTTCATTTCTTTTCTGTACTAGGAGCCACGGTTGTTAATTATTTAGTTAAACAACCAATACAGCTTTTCTGTAATCGACTCTTAACACTATTGGCATCTTGTGTCGCTTTTCTTCTTTCTTTTGTCATGACCTAGAGCCGGGTTTATGACACTTTCATTAGAAATTGTTGTAGGTCTAAAGTGACTCTGCAGTGTTTCCTCTAGGTTGATTTTGAAGTGGGGGCCCGCCATAGCAAACTTTCTGCTGCCACAGTATCAGAAATAGGGCATGGCAAAGTTGTATTCGCGGTTGCCTGTTAAACTGTTGTTCTCTACACACAGACACACACACACACACTGCAATAAAAAATCCAAAAGGAAACACGGTTCTTACATTCTCCATTAAGATAACATTTCACTCAACTACAATATGCGTCATAGCCTACGTATGTCTATGGCCCGGAACCTCAATATTACATACGTACTGTATATATACACACAGATATTTCTTGTGGTCTAAGACTTTCTCTTTTGATAGTAAAGGTTATTGACCCCCGGCCTGGTGGCAGAAGCCTGAGGTCTATTGATGCCGTGCCACATGAAGTGCAGACCCAGCGTGGGACAGAAGGGCTCTTGGTACAGAGGAAAACAATGGCCAGTCAGCCTTCAGTCAGAACAGCTGAGCAGCTGACAATGACAGGAGTAGAGGCCACAACGTCACGCATATTCAGGCTGTGAAACAGGTTGCTGTGAGACGGCTGTGTGGTAGCCTCCTTTTAAAAATGTAATCATTGTTTTTGCTTGATTTGCTAAACTCTGTGAAGGGCCTTTTGTTGACTTTTCCAGAGGGTTATGCCGACCAAATTAAGTGAATATACTATATGAGACATGCAACAATGCAGACAAAAATATTTGACTTTTCCGATGATAAGACAGCATTTCAATAAACCATACATTGATTTTGACAGCCCTGGTTAAGACATTACGGCTGATAATCTACACCCTTAATGAGAAAATTAACTGGATTTTCACTTCTGGAATCACACTGTTGAGCTCTATAGAGAATGAAATCCACAGTAGGTATAAGTGACAGCCGTGGTTACAATGGTGAGTGGGGGGGGGGGGGGGGGGGGGGGGGGGGGGGGGGGGGGTAGAGGCTTTAAGCTAACATGGCTTAAATCCTTCCCTGGTTGTTACTGTTCTCTGAGGAGGACAGGTGTGTCAGGGCTGAGGAGAAAGGAGCCTTTAACCTTTTATATGTTTAAGAAAAGCTCCAATCATGAATACAATCACCTGAGTACTCCCACACGAGCGCCCAGACAAAACCTCGAGGCACTGTCGCATCTCACAATATCAGCTGTGTTCACTGACAGACTCCATCCACGTCAGCAAGCCATTCAAGTTGAACAGCATTCGCCCTGCGGTCAAGTGAAGGTCAGACCCGCTTTATCCTCTCTCTGTGAATCAGTTATGGACTCCTTTTGATGCTGAAAGAGAACACTAGAAACAACCAGCAGCCTCTTCTCTCTTATGTAACACAAAACCCTTTACAACACACAGCCAAGGTTTGCTTGGTCTCCTGAGGGCAATATCCACCAACCCTATCCAAAGTACACCGGATTCAACCAGCATCCTTTAACAAAAGAGCTCCTACAATGTGTGTGTCCCTAGAAGGGAATGAAAGTCAGAATATGTATTTAGACCAACGGTCTTCAACGTTTTAAAGCTAAAGCTAGAGACCCCTTAAATAAAAGAGAGATGGAGTAGGGACCCCCTACTGCATATATTGTATAAAATGAAGTTGCTCCAAAAAGAATGGGGCGGACTAAAGCTTTTACGCATGCCTTTTAGTGCATAAAATACTAATCTATTAAAATAATAATTGTTTGCATGATTTAATAAATCATGTTTTAATGTTAAACATACATGGGGCCCAGTGAATCCTCAGGAATAACTGTATCTGTGGATGGCGACCTTAGTGACTACCTTACCTATGGGCCAGTCAGTGAACACATAACACACTGACCACTGTAGCTTCACCCCCCATGGAAAAGTATGTGCATCCCTGTGTCAGCAGCAGCTGCCGCCTGCGGTACCTTCTACACCCGGAGAGCCTCACTTCCCATAACAATAAATTCGGTCGGACTAACGCAGCATACCAGTACATCTGCATCTACCAAGCAGCAAGAAGGTTTTAGCGTCAACATTGCAACGCCCTTCGATGTGGACAATGAAACGAAATGTCATGCAGCCCTACATGAGAATAAAAAGCAAAAGTTGTCATTACGCCCGATGGCCTCTTCCAGAAAACTGTATGATTATATATTGAAAGCATATTAATGGTGCAGCTGGTCATGGTGATGCTACTTATAATAACTTGCTACAGACGCTTTCTGAGCGAGAGAAACCAGACTCACTGAGATCTTATTGGAAGATCAACACGAGGAGTTGCTTTTGTGCTATGTGCATGAACCACAAAGGTCATGTTCAATATTATGAGAAAATTCTTAATGTTTTCTCTCTGAGCCCAATTAATTTGCATGTAAAATTCTTTGTTAATCTTTGAATGTGGAAAAGTTGTGGAATCATTTATGTTATAATTTCTCAGATCCCGAGGTGACGTCTTCTGATTGCTTGTTTTGTCTGATTAACAGTCCAAAATCCATACTGCAGGTTTATTTTCTGTCAATTAACTAATAACATGATCGTTTTAGCTCAATATGCACAATTTAAGATTACACACTGTTAATGTTTTTGTTGGTGTTTAACGAATAGTGTCAAAGTTTGGCGGGCTCTAAGATTAATCATTTCTCACTACCTGCAAAAAGTTGCATAATCTGCTTTCTCCCTTGATTTCCATGTGTAATTTTAGTCAGCTTAATCCGACAGGTGTGAAAACGAGTGAGTGCCTTATAAAAAATGTACATCAAAAATGTAATTATACTTCTTTCCAGCAAGTCTTTTTACATACTGAAAATGTCCCTAAATAAGTAATCATGCCATTGTTGATTGTTGACATTTTAATCTGAAATGCTAGTAACAGTACTTACAAAACTATAGTGGAGAAACATGTACACATTGTCCTCTGAAATGTAGTGAAGTAGAAGTATAAAGTAGCATTAAATGGACTTAACACAACAATGTCAACATTGAACAGAACTTGAATAAATGAACTTTGCACATTTCCATCGCTATCAATAACCAAATAAAAAATCTCTTGGAATGCACGCGGGTCAATCAGAAACACAGCTTGTCAGTGAAGCTCTACAGTCATTACCAGAGACCACAACAAGAACCAAGACCACCTGCTCTACTTTTCCCTCAGCCAAGTAGCCTGAGCCTTAACATGGCCGGTCACATTCACTACACGGCAGCTACTCACAATGTAGTGGGGGGTCCTCAGGTATGAAAACATGGTCCAAAAAGAGAGGGAGAGAGGAATCAGGACCGGAGCGTCCCCAGCCGGTACAGGATGTGTACGTGGCAGGCGATGGCTACTGTGTCAGCCTCACTGCATTCACACTGTGGTCACACAAGAACAGAAGAGGCCTCAGCCGCCGATTAAAGGATCTTAAGATCTATTTAGGGCCATGTTGCTCACCTCCAATAGGAGCACTCATTAGCTGAATGGCCTGAGCCTCTCAGAGACACAGGGGCGGGGGGTGAGAGACAGACAGAGAGAGAGAGAGAGAGAGAGAGAGAGAGAGAGAGAGACA
>NC_048428.1:6143509-6144974 GCF_013103735.1 Etheostoma cragini | reverse complement strand
ACCTCCACCGTGCTGCCGAGCGCGGGAAGGAGATTATCGAGATTAGATTTTTGGAGTTGTGGTTAAGTCTACCACCAGCTGTGTGTGAAAACAAAGTGATCACAGCTGATCCCGACACCCCAGCTTCCTCCTGCTCTGTCTATGGAAAGGTCAGCCAAAATACACAAGGATGACACATACAGCCATCATCTACCTCGTTAGTGGAGGGGCAGATTGGTGGGAGGAGTTCTCCATCATGGGAGCGTCACAACGTTGTTGTGCTGAGCCAGGTGAGAGTGGTCGTAAAGCTAGACACTACTTCTACACACACACATACACAGTCTCACACACAGACGGAACCCTTGAAGAAAATATTCATATGCAATTAGTCATCACTTATGGATGGAGTTATAATGAAAATAAATGGTTCCTCTTTTGGCCAGTGACCCCCTGAAAAACCCTCAAGGACCCCTGGGGGTCCCCTGACCCCACTCTAAAAAACACTTGAGTATAGACTAGCACTGTATACTCAACATCAATACTAATATATATATATATGTGTGTGTGTGTGTGTGTGTGTGTGTGTGTGTGTGTGTTTCTATCTATATATGTGTATCTATCTATCTATCTATTTATATCTGGCTTACCAGAGCATGCTGATGCATCAGTGCAGCTTTGAAATCAATAATGAATCCCTAACTATAGCTTCAGGCTGCTTACAGGATCTGGCAAATAATGAAGTGGTACAGTACGACAATTATGGATGAGTCACCCTTTAAACTTCCAAGTCCCAAAGATATAATTCCTTGTTAAATTGTGCTGCACCCACATGGGAACTAACTTATACTCATCATCTTGCAGGGTAGGAGATGGCCTGGCTATGATTCAGTTTACCAGAACACCGAGCCTGACGACAAAGTCAACTTTGATTTTAAATTAAAAAACAGAGTTTTATTTATCTTCATGTCTGCGCATTAGTTCTGCTTTATTTCCCGTGGCAGAGACAAAGACGGGTGTCTCTGTCTCAAACAGAGGATGACTCATTACTGGTAAGAACGGAGTGGGAGTGCATTGGAGCCGGCGAGCTGTGGTGTATCGGGGTATTAACCCCAGTGGACTGGGTTAATCAGACACCAAACACACAGTGAGGAGTGCTTTTATCTCACAATGCCATTTCAGCTTCAGGTACAGCAGCAAAATAAAGAAAAAGGATGGCAAGCTCAGGCAGAGTGTAGCTTACACTTTGTGTCACTGTGTAATTTGTGTGTGAACCATGCATATGCATTAGTGTGTGTTTGCTCTCATGTAGCTGATTTCTAATGCTCCAAATTTAATGATCCTCCTCTCCAGAATGTGACCCAGATAAGCGCCATCCTGACGCCCTGGAGGTTCAAGTGGCATAGTTTCACACATCTCTCACTCTTTCCTCCTCTGGTGCCACATTCCAACATAACCCTTTAACCCTTGGTGGAGTGCTTTAGGGTGC
>NC_048428.1:6141896-6143409 GCF_013103735.1 Etheostoma cragini | reverse complement strand
ACACACACACACACACACACACACACACACACACACACACACACACACACACACACACACACACACACACTCTCTGAGTCATGGTATGTGGGCCAATGGGTAGATGGGCTGGAGATTGAAATGTGCCCTTTTAATTGTGTGTAGCCCACTTTCCCATGTGTCATTGCCCGGTTAACACAAGGCTGTAGTCATTATTATTCATTAATCCACTATGACAAATGGCCATCACAAGTAACCAGTTCCCAAAGCAATGTCCACTTATATAGTCAAATAACAAAGCGTGTTTCGACAAGCAAGCATCTTCTCACCCCCAGCCACGGCTTTGGCCTCTGGTCCTTCTAGCAGGTTAGGTCTGCCATCCGCTCATGGAGATGCTAGAGGCCGTGTGAGAGGAAACGTAAACATGGCGAATGGGCATATGGGCTGGGCTAAAGGCTAACCCCCAGCAGACCAGCTCTCCCGACTGTTGTCACAGCCAATGTCCACTCCTTTTTTTTCTGTATTTAGAGTATATTGATGAATTACAATAAAGTATCTCTTATCGAATAGTTTAGCTTAAGCCCTGAGCCTTGGGCCACGGTTAGCAGCGCTTTCACCAGAGGGATGCACATGTGCATCTGCATTTGTGGAACAACTGGCCTGTGATTGGCCTCCCTCCAAGGGCTACTTCTTTATGAGTTGAGTTAATTACATACATGATTGCAGTCTTGTTCTTCCTTGCCTTTGTTGGAGCATTTCAGCATTTCTTAGGTTGTTACCACAGCCAACTATAAACCAGCTATAAATGTGTTGCATGCAGCTGTAATATATATATTTCCCTGCCTTGTGAATAGTCATACAACCACTGCTTTTTGTGACTAATCACAGGTATGTCTTCCAAAGTTGTCTCTCTCTCTCTCTCTCTCTCTCTCTCTCTCTCTCTCTCTCTCTCTCTCTCTCTCTCTCTCTCTCTCTCTCTCTCTCTCTCTCTCTCTCTCTCTCTCTTTACACACAAAGGGGGAGGGGATTGCTTTGCGGTTAGAGCACCAGGTTAATGACGCCACTGATTTGCAGTTGCTGGGGCTGAAATAACCAGTCAGAACCGATCCTAAAGAAGCAGGGCTGACTGTATGATACTACTGCATTCCCAACCTTTTTTAATTAATTTTTGCATACCCTGTACCAACGGCAGCATCCCATCCACTAAATTTGTTCTGCTAGTCCTCAGTGAGCCGAGATGATCAAATACTCTATATGTTTTTGAGTGTTCATTTGTTGCTGCCAGAACAGAAATCTGCGTTGTTGGAGATAGGCAGTTTTCTGGTTCCTCCAAGTCTCCTCCTGCGCTGTGCCCGAGGCAGAGGAATAGAATGAGTTGTCCAAACCACCCGCCGTGCTGTTGGTTCTCTCTCGGCTCAGGTAATTCCATTTCCTCATTGTAGATGTGCTGTGAATGCAGCCGTCCCCTCTGTAGTAGCCCCCCCACTGTCAGTTGTTCTCAGCCCAGATGGGACATTGCTGCCTGCTGGGCCCC
>NC_048428.1:6139417-6141796 GCF_013103735.1 Etheostoma cragini | reverse complement strand
TGATACCTGCTGCGTGAAGCGCGAGATCTCAGATTCGACGAGCTCAATCAACTTGACCCACTTCCTGCATTTGGGTCGAGAACTAAGATAAAATATTGTAGCTTTATTTAACTGGATCTTATGTGTGTTTTTTTGAATGAATCATGCTGCATCAAAGTACCACGTCAGAACCAACTATCACATCGAGCCGTACTTTCCCGGGCTCGGATTCATCCAAGCAAACGGTCTTGTCCCCTGTTCGCCCTCTGAGTGTCACAGAGAGAGTTTGTGGAAAGCAATGCGATTTCCACTGGTCACATCTTGCCACATTAGCAAGAATGGTGCTATTGTTTAGTCGAGCCAGCAACGGCACGTAAAGGCAACTCTGTCCGCCAAATTGTCTGCGGTCCATTGACAGAATGTGCGCCAGGCAGGAGAGGGCACAGGGCCCTAGGTAACCTAGAACCACGAGGTGGTCCTCTCCTGCTGAGTCGTGCTGACAGGGTCCTGGAGCGATGGTGCTTCTGGGTTGGATGGGAGGGGAAAAACAGGGTCAGTGGGTTTGCTTCAGGGTAACAGAGGGATACTGGATCAGGGCCCAAATGGCCACAGAGATGGTTTAGAGGAGCTGTAGTGTTTAAAGGTTATTTATTTATGCTTTAGAACAGAGATCTTCAACAGGGGGTCCTGGACCGTCTGGGACCCCAAGGGGGTCCTCAGAGTTGTTGCGGGGGGGCCGGCAAATTATTGTTAAACGTAATAGATTTAAAATATGACTGAAAACATACGTTAGCATGAATGCAACATATTTGTAAGATAATATTTTTTATTGTATACATTGATGACAGGCTTACTGGTAAGTAGCCATAAGGTAGCCTTCCACAGTTATGCTTAAGGAGGTACTAAGCCATATTTCAACAACAGATTATGATTTTTTTGTTAAAGGCTTAGTATGGTATGTACCACAAAAAGTATGTGTATAGGCTCTAGGCCGCCCTACACCTTATTGTATGCCCAGTTTTTTATGAAACTCAATTTTACAATATACAGTATGTATGTAATGGCTATCTGCTCAGTCCCTCATTCAGATAAGGGTTCCATGGACCTTTAGAACTTAACCGCTGTAAAAGAAACAGTGCACAGTTCTCCCTCAGCAGGTCTCTGTAGCATTCAGCTCAAACTGCTTTTGGTTTGAAGTGTTAAAAAGAAGGCTGAACATGGGTCAAATAACCCTGGTCCGACCCTGGTCGTTGGTGAGAAAGAGTTAGCAATGGAATCACAAGCATTATAGATTTACACTCCCAGCTAGGGCTGCACGATTATGGCCAAAATGATAATCACGATTATTTTGATCCATATTGTGATCATGATTATTTGTTGATTTTAAGTTTTTTGAGTGCGATGGACACTACTCACAGAGCGACGGCTGATCATTATGAACGGGTCTAGCACCGGTCAAATGGCGGATACACACTCTGTGTGTATGAAATGTCTGTATCGTCACTGCGCTGCGTTTTTATGAACTATTATATTCTGGCCATGGGTCACATCTCTGGTCCAGGTCCAGCAGCTCCGTCTCACACGCTGTTACTCTACCAACTGAAGTTAGTTGCATTCAATAACTTCTTCTGGGTTCTTCGCCGTGGCCGCCGCGATAGCAGAGGTACCACGGAAACACTGGTTCAAATACAGGTTTGCCCCTCATACTTAACAATATACAGCTGTGTTAATAACAATTAAAACTGTAGACAAATGTCAGAAGTGTGGACCGGCGGCCGCTGTGTGGCCGGGCGTGGAGAGGGATCTTTAATTTAAGGATCTTTGTGTGAAATAGCGGTTTTCTCTTTGACATCATCTCCAACAGAGCATGTTAAACATATGCAAAGCACTGCAAACCCAATAGGCACTGGAGTGGCTGCAGTCTCATTTGAAATTGTCACCATGGTTGCAAACACCCACTCATTTTAGATCAACAGGGGCTCAAGGGCCTGAGGATTGGCATGCAGATCAACAACAAACCTCTCTACTGCCAATCGGGAGGGGGTCCTGGCCCGGGACACGGAGTAGCCACACAACCCAAAAACTCGAAGAAAGACGGATTACTCGCCTTTCAATTAACACCAGGGCCTTCGAGTGAGAGACACAAGTAAGGAGAATGAATTTGTGAATTAGGTCAAAATGAAGACAGTGAGCTAAGCAGCAAACCTCTCAATTCCCCAAGCAGTCTCAGGGAATCAACAGTATGGCACACATGGTGCTGGACACCTCCAGCACCACAATCAGGGTCAGGACCAATAGAGAGCAAATAAGCCCATTGTTCAACAAGATGAGAAACGCTGGAACATGTTGGTTTGGGATGAACATGCGTTTGGGGCGGGGGGGGGGGGGGGGGGGGGGGGG
>NC_048428.1:6100916-6139363 GCF_013103735.1 Etheostoma cragini | reverse complement strand
GGGGAGCTCTGACCTGTAAGCCCCTCTGTCCCACAGCTGCTGGGGCATAAAGCTTAGCCAGTGAAGCCTCGAACACTTTTTGGATGATTGTGGCACTCTGGGCTGGTCTGCTTTGGTGGTTTGATCCATCCAAAACAATGTTTTAGGAGCATCATTCATTTCATTGGGAGAAAAAAATAAAACACACTTCAGAGTACCATACATATGTACGGGCTTATTCGCCGATGCACCCAAAACAACAGACTCTCATACAGAAAGTGCAACAGGGAAGTGGAATGTACTGTACTCAGCAACCCTAGTCATGACAAAGGTCAGTTGTCTAAGAATCATTTTCTTAATCCTTCATATCTTAAAGCACCTTAATGGTGCTCTGTGGATGCTTTGGTCCCCTAACACTGTATCTGAAGTCTCTTTTATATAGACCTTAGTGGTCCCCTAACACTGTATCTGAAGTCTCTTTTATATAGACCTTAGTGGTCCCCTAATACTGTATCTGAAGTCTCTTTTATATAGACCTTAGTGGTCCCCTAATACTGTATCTGAAGTCTCTTTTATATAGACCTTAGTGGTCCCCTAATACTGTATCTGAAGCCTGAAGAGGGGGGTTAAGGTGGAGGCTGGGGGTGTGGCCTTGACCAAATGCCACTTTGCTTGTTTGAAAGCCATGATGTCTCTCTCTCATTGGCGGGTTTAATCGGTTAAATTGTTTAATCCAAAAATAGCATTACATCTTTGTATACACCACGCTTCTAGGTAATGTTTCCGACCTCAGTTACATACTGAACAAATCGAAAAGGTGACCCGAAAAATTAGCTCAATGAAAACTTAGGGGAGTCAGTGACTACACATGCTGATAAAAGAGCTTGACAACATGACTTTTTGTACATACACGCCGACTTTCCAAAGCCAAGTGAGCCCTTTCATACTACTCGCTACGGCCTAAATTCACACACCATCACATGGTAATGTCAGTCGATTTACGCCAAACGGCATTGATAAACACACTAAAAAGCAAGTATGCGTCGTGATAATACGCCAATACCGGCATACGGATTGGCGCGCCATACATATGCCATAAGTCATGATATCGGTCAGAGATAAAACAAGTTATGCTCTTATAACAAGGAAATGAACTGCTCAAATATAAACAAGCATTAATGAGGTCTGCTTGTCTGAGCACTAAGCAGATGGCTATCAGGACTGGGGTCAAATAATCTGTCAAACTATCTGGTGTCCCTTCACTGTGGAAACATGAGCACAACGTATTTAGTCCATGTAACCTCCGTCAGCGGTGAACACCCACTGTGTGGTCGACAACGGAGACAAAACGAAGAAAAACTGCAGGACAAGTGAGACAGGCTTGGCCAATTATATTATAATCATTGCATTAATTAAAGATGTTTCATTGGTACTTTTGTTCGTATGCATATCAATTGCATTGACATGTTTGTCTTTCTGTAAGTAGGTTGTGTAAAGTTGGGCCAGGGTTTCTGCAGGTTTCACCAGTCAAATTTAGGACTTTTTAAGACCATGAATTTAAGACCTTTATCACATCAACTATGCCCTAATTCAGTTATTTCAAGCCAATTATCTTTAAACTTGAACTTCCCCATAGCTGAAAAATAAAATCTGTTTCATGTCTGTGGTAAGATCTAAAAGAGACTCGCACCAATAACACGAAAGCTGACTGGTTGCAATATCAGTAGCGTGTTGGTCTTTGTAGTCGTAATGCAGAAAGATTGTAATTGGAGTAGGGAAAGAAAGAACCGCAACACCATGGGATTTAAAAAATAATTTGCATAACGAGGTAGCGTTGCATGGACATAGGAAAATTAAGACCTGTTTAAAATGATTTTTAAGGTCAGAATAGAACACAATATCTCAGTTAATTGAAGACTTATTAAGACTTAAAATTTTGATTTTTAAATGTTTTTCTTTAAGACTATGCAAATGTATGTGTGTTTATCTGACACCGGCCTCACACCTAGAAATTCCCAATTTCAAGGATTTTCCTCATTAAGTTACACAATTAAATTATTGTCAAAACATGAGTGTCACCATTGGAACACTATATGATGAACTGGTGTGTTAACGCTTCAAAATCAGTGGAAAAGGGAAAGATGTGTCAACAGAAAGACAACGGAAGCCAGCACTGACACTCACACTCCCAGACACAGGTTTGTTTTGCTTCCACTCAGGCAAGATAATGCTAACCCGACCAAGGTCCAGCCCAAATGAAAGGAAACCAGATCGACAGCACATGAGAGATTTTCAATGTTCCCCCCTTTTATCACACATTCCACATTTGATGCTAGCTGTTCTATACATTTAGGACTGGAACTTTGCAATCCCTTTCTGACAGAAAAATCAAAAAGCTGTCTGGCAACTATACAGAGAGGGGATCAAACGAGCCAATGACGTTGCAGAGCCAGCTGCGTATGACGGGAACACTGAGACATCCGTTACCAAGCGGCATATCCATTTCATTAATGGACACGGGAGTGCCTCTCTGCCAACCGAATACAAGGGCACGGAAAGTCTGCTGGCCTTGGAAGTCTCTCCCGTTTACTAGAAATACCACTGAACGGCCTCCTAGTGTCTCGGTTTAATCTGGGAGCTATTTCTGTCCAGCTTTGAGGAAATGCACTGAGACAAGTACTGTATCCCCAAAAGGTAGAGCTTGGTTGGCACGCTCGCTATTGATCTAAAAGCCAATCGGAGTGTTTAGGACGTGTGTTGATATTGTGTTAAATGTTTGTGGGAAAGGACTTTGGGTTGTTAGGGTACAGAGCTGTTAAGCCGGCAGAAGGATCCAGACTGATCCACAGTTGTATAGAGTGCTCTCTCTCTCGCTCTCTCGCTCTCTCTTTCTGTACATCGCCTTTTGTTTGTCACTGTAGTATGTCTGTTCAGCAACAGATGTTGGTGGAAAGTTCTAAGGACAAATACAAAACAAAAAATATCACAGGGCTGTAGGAGCGGCACATCTTTAACTACTGGCTCACAAGTGACCTACAAAACTAGGGCCGCAAAATCTATTATTTTTTACATTACCGCAATCTCAACCACCGCAATAAACACACCGCGAAAGGCTGCGCAATATCGCTAAAGACAGTCAGACATTTTCTAGTGTTAGTTAGTATGTATGTTCAATTTGTTCAATTAAAAGAATGTTGGAAATGATTTCCCATCATTTGTTTTGTATTCAACCAGCAGTTTGTTGTATTTTAGCAGAATGCTGAAAGCAGCAGAAATGCAGAACTGAGCACACTTTACACACAATATCTGTTTATGTTATTGGATATTTTCCCCATATCATGCAGCCCTATACTATAGCCCAGACTGGAAAAACATTAAAACAAACTCCTCTTATAGAACATCAATCTGAGCAGCACAGTGGCTTCCACAGAATGCAGAAGTCAAACACACATCACACCACAGCTCAGTACCTCCTGAACACCTTTCCATAGCCGGTCCAGCTGCTGGATGACGGGAACAGACCGATCCTGATCTCCCTTTCACAGTAAACGCCCTCTGGCAAGACTAGGGCTGCGGAGCGTTCAAAGACGTCCGATACCGAGACTTCGATAGCGGTTCATAAACAACACTTTTTTAAAAACCAATTGTATGGAACAAAAATAAATTAGAACATTACACATTTCGACACAGGTCTTTTTATTTATAGTTCAGCTTTGACTACGTGAGCCCAGTCTCTGTGTAACGTAGATTTTTTTCCTTAATGTCTCTAAGACGTGTAACGTTAGACCGCCGATCATAAACATTATTAGATCTTGGTGGAAGCATGCTGTAGGCCTGCACAATGAATCGTTATAAAAATCGCAATTTAGAATTCACTCCCTGTTTGGGATTTGTTTTTAATTTTTATTTAAGTTTAGGAGCTGACTGCATCACAAATGCTTCTGCTTTCTTCTGGGAGTTTTAAACAGACTGCATAAAATAGTAATATATAACTCAATAATAATTTTAAAGCATTACCAAGCTCTGCAGTGCTCTCCCTTCTCTTCACTGAAGCCTCTATGTTCACAGGTTTGTGGTGATGAGCAATTTGCTACAGGTGTCAAACAAAATCTGGTACTGCCAATTTGTTTCTTTTGTCATGGTTTATGTGTGCAATAAACATTAAACTTTGTGAGAAAAAAAAATCATGGCAGAGAATAGTGATCAATTCAATTCTAAGCTAAAAATAAATATTATATATATATATATATATATATTATATTTCCCCCTGAATCGTGCAGGCCAAGCACACTACATGATTTGACTCCTTAAGTATTGAAATCTGATATTGAATGATAAGGCATTTTTTGTTTTCTTAATACTTTAGAGGCAATTCGGCCGGTGCCTAAAAAAGTATTGAATTCTTTACCGGGACCACCATAACAGAACCATTTCACATCTCATTCACATCTCATCCTTTGTCTCTTTGGCAGCCACGCCAAGTAATTACCGTTAGCAGTGGCATATGACAGAGACAGTACTTGCCCCGTGATGCTCAAAGACGCCCACGCTAAGACGCTTCTACCAGTGCCCTACCCGCCGGCCACCAGCAGCAGCAGCCCCTCTCCTGAGGAAAGCAGTGAGAGTAGACAAACACCGGATGGCTCGCTAATGTTTTCTTCTGATCTGCAGCAACGGGCCGTACTATTACACTATATCACTTTGGAATACAAGATGTTGTGCAAAACGACTGAGTGCAACGAGAGCAGCCAAAACACGTGAATGAGGGCAAGTGGGTGAGAAGGAGCCCCCCCCACCCCATGTCACACGCAACATCCTCAATCACATAACTTGTCTCTCTTGGAAAAGATGTGAAAGAAAAGACAACAGCTCTTGCACAACAGGAATTCTATGCTAACGCATGGTTTGATGAAATTTTTATATTTCAGTGATGTCCTAGGCAGACAAAGAAACCCCAGTGTGGGCATAAAAAGGAAAATGAAAGAAACCCGAAAACAAGCACTGTGGGGAATGACAGTGACAGCACTCCACGTTAGCGCTATGCTGACTTGGATTCCCAAGGGGGATTGGGAGGTAATGGGAGAATTCAGAAACACCACGCAAAAAAAACTGTGTAACGCAGCCAAGGGCCTTTTATACCTGGAAAGTGCCGTCTAAATGACTTCACCTGCACTGTTCTAATAGCCACATAAATCTAACACAGACCGCTTCATAAAAGATACTAAAAGTGAAACAGTTCCTTGGACCGTGATCATTGTTCTCAGAAGGTTGAGTGTAAACATAAAAAGTAAGCATAAGAAATGACTAGCAGCGTTTCAAAAGTCTCTGGACACAGCCTGCAGCAGTTATGTAAGTAAGCCTAGTGCACGGAGAAACATCACTTGTGTGCAAAACACAGACCTCTGTAAAGAACCCAGTGGGGAGGGGGGGGCGGTAAAGTTACCAGCTAAATACATCCCACACAACAACGCCCACACGTGCCCGACGCCATATCAAAACACGCAATAGTGTGCACAACAGTTGGTGCCGTCAGTCTGAATGTTCCAATGCGCCCCCCCCAAAGACGTTTTATTCCAGTCCCAAAGGAAAATCACCAGCACCAAACTTAAGAACTGACAATACAAGTAGCAAAAGAGTTTCTCCAGAGTCAGACTGTAGCAGATTCTCATTTATTTATTTATATATTAATTTTATTAAAGGGTTTTGTTGATTGGGGTTTTATCAACTTGTCAAAAATAACAGGAAAATGAATATATTTTTGTCAAATAAAGTAACACAGACTCATTGCCTTTACTGTACGAGGACCCATCATGCTTTGTGCCGTGTAGTAACACCCAGAGGCCCACTCTGAGCCAGTAAAAAAACTCTGGGAAGCGGCTCTGGTGGTTAGAAAGGAAACACATTGGGACCAAAAGATTCCAGAACAGCCAGGGCAGGGAAAGATGTTGGGAGGGTGCTGGTTGAAAGAGAGAGAGGAGCAGAGGGAAATTAATGACAGTGCTATCAAGAACCGGTCAGCTAGAGCTTCTTACCTTCTCTGGGTGCATGCTGTCCCGGTGCACCGAGCCACAGCACTGAAGCCCAGAGAGAGGGACGGTGAACGACGTGGGAGGGACTGAATAAACCACAGAGAGCAATGTAGTGAAGAGCGTGTGTGTGTGTGTGGGGGGAGAGAGAGAGTGAGAGGGAGAGAGAGAGAGAGAGCAAAAGCGAGCAAATTAAATAGGTGATGTATCCCCGTCATCCGCTCTAAATGCCACGCTGCATCACAGGCAGAGCGGCTTTATGGACAGTGTAATAGAGAAAACTACAGAGTGCGAGAAAGCCTCCAATCACAAAGTCTCTCGACTGTCAGCTGTGTTCTTTAATTACATGGACACGTTCCCAGTTTGGTCTGAACAATCATGTCAACAGTTTATCACAGTTTTCCCACCAGTGACTTCAGGGGAAGGATTAGGAAGATTTTCCAATACTGTTGTTTCTCCGACGTCTCATACTCCGGCAGTGGCCATAGTGTCCAAAGGTGAGCCGCTGCAGGCTACTGGTAAGCTAACATTACCCAGTGTCTTTAGCTGCATGCTACTGGTCAGTTAGCTATGCTGTGTCCATTGTTTTTTTTTCTATGGACATGTGCAAGTAGAGAGGTGGAGAGAAAAAAAACATTGTGAAATCCCCGATCCAGCTTTTGATTTCGATTTCCGATTTAGATCTAATTTAGATTAATTTTCGATTTGACACCTCCAGTGCGCGAGACATACCATAAAAGTCAAAAAGTCTATTAATTTGTCTTCCCAAAAATGGTGGTGCTGGAAGCTTGGTGGTGTAGTGCTATGGAGCTGGGTTTGAATGAGTGGGTCCCTGTTTCGTTTATCTCATGCATGATCAACAGGTGGAAATACCATGACAACATATGCTGCAGACGGGGAAGAAAAAGACTGCAAACATGGATGAAAACAGCGTTAGATTTAAAAACTAGAGCCCGACAGATAAAGGGTTTTAAGGCCCATACTGATACAAATATTTGGTTATTTAAAAATCCGATCTATATTTAAAAAGAAAAATCCAGAAAAACGAAACAAAGCAAACAGATTTCCCTAACATAAGTTATTTGTAATTATTTATGAGTTTTCACTGAAATAATATAATTTGTTTTGTTACAACAGAACAGAGGAACTTTTAAATATATGAAATTTCTAATAAATAAAATGTATAAAAATACAAACTTAAGATTTGAAACTTAAAGTCCTTTGAACAAAACCAGAATAAAAAAAAATAATAAAAAATTCAGTGTTGCCAACAGGAACCTTGTAGACTAGAGCATCCTCTGGCGGACAAACTATGCAACACGAACACTCATAACAACACACACAACAGTTCATTTTCTAAATATTCATTTATCAGAATCATGAATTTGAGTCGGTCAATACCGGTAGCTCGGGAAATGCCTTATATCAGCCTGCCGATATATCGCTCGGCCTCTATTAAAAGCATAAAGCTTTGCACATGTTTAATGGAGGTAAGAAATGCATTCAAGACATCTGTTGGACCTCAAGGATGATCACTAGAGGCGGGCCGATGTTATCGGCGGGCTGATAATGTTGCATTTGTGGCATTTATAACGGTCGTTTTCATCAGAGTCATTAGAACAACAAATAAATGATTCTGATAAAAGAATATTTCAAAACTAAAAACGGAAAGTGAACCCTGTTCTGAGTGTTGCCGTTGCATAGTTTGTCCACCAGAGGACGCTCTACAACGTCTCTGTTTGCAACACTGATTTTTTTTTAAGTTTCATATCTAAAGTTTGTATTTTTATACATTTTATTTATCAGAACTTTAATATATTTTGATTTTTCTCTGTTCTGTTGTGACAATAAAACAAAATTATATTATTTTAGTGATAACTCACAAACGACTACAAATTACTAATGTTAGGGAAATCTGTTTTGTAACGCGTTCCTGAATGTAAAAAAATATATTGTGTATATCGGTTGATATATTGGCATATCTGAGTTTTAAATAACCAAAATATTCGTATCGCTATTGACCTTAAAAATCCTTAATCGGTCATGCACACAATGTATTTTAATGAGTAACAGCGTTTTGCTTGTTTACAGGGCACCTTTAACCTCCCCACGCTGATCCTGTCATCACTGTGATTCCGTTGAAATTACCTGACCTCAGCCCAATACCTTCTGCGTTAATTCTGGTGTGACCGAGCCCTTAAACAGATATATCTGGCAGATGTTAGCCTTTTATCTAAAGCTGAGACAATCGTGTCAACCACAGCTAATATGCTTTTCATTAGTTTCATTTCCGATGGTAAGCGTAATCATTGCAGTTAGGAGGAGATTTTATCAGCACTGACAGTGTGCAGTGACCTGCCTGATGCAGCATTAAGTAGCTGCTACTCCTGCGTCAACAGTTTCATTGGCATGGGAGTATCAAATGATCATCTGTGGCAAAGCTGTGTGCCAAACACTGAACATTTGATTTGGCTTTGTTGTCATCACTGGCTGCTTCATTCCAAAACTTTTGGTCTTAGACATCTATGCCTGAAACTTAAACCTAAACAAAGAGAAAAAAATAGAAACGTAAGTAAAGCTGGGCGATATGGAAAAAATCAAATATCACGATATTTTGGACCAAATGCATTGATGTCGACATGCCGCAATATTGGCTATTGGTGCTTTTTACAAAAAATGTACACAATGAGATTTCTGTAGTCGTCAGTAATGTGGATCTAATGACTAGGTGGGTAAAGGCAAACAGAACAGCTACAACAGTCTGGTAAGTGTAGAGAATGACATCACTTTGCTGTAATGCCGCCTTTAAAACCAGGAACAACACTCGTGTCACTCCACCATTAGAGCTAACAATTCCAAATTTTGCTGTACACTTAATTGTGCCAGAAATAATTGTGATTAAAATTATAATTGTCTCCTTACGTCAAATATATAAAAATAAAAAAACATATGTATTTATGTATAACTTTTTTTAAACATTACTTTTTAAAATTAATTCCAGGTTACATCTTTAGGGTATATCAGTGTCATGTGACCCAGATAATGTAATAACACAGATGCGCTGGCTATGAAGTAAACTACCACTTCTCTTTATTGCCATAAAACATTCTCTAACCGTAGCCATCAACTAACAGTAGGGTAAAATAGTAAGAAAGAATAGTAAAAATATATAGTCTGGCAAATAATCACTTATATCATTACAGTTCGGCATATCTAAAAAAAAAATAATTACCAATCTTACGTCTTAAGACTTTCCCTAATGCTGTTGTACACAAAGACTACCATTATGTTAAATTATTGACACTTTGATAACAGATCTTATTCTGATTTTTTAAACAAATTTAAGATGATATCTAGTCTCATATTTTGGTATCTATATAATATGAATATATTGCCCTAAATGTAAGTAAACCATTCTGTCTGGCTCACCTTTCGCCAACACCCCATGGAAAGAATTAAACAGGTCCAATCTCGCACCTTACACAACAGACATGATTCCCAGTAACCCCTAGCCGGATTTATTAAGCTCAGCCCTGGGGGCTTGGGGCTCTAATCCTATTGTTGTGTCATGGAGGCGTGGATCAGGGTGGATGTGGGGAAGACAAAAACCGGGGGTTACATGTGGGCCTGTAACAATTATAATAATTATTACATAATTGTCCTTTGTCTAAATTAATTGCTAACATTAGTTACGATCTTAAGCTGTATAGCTGGCTGGTTGATTTTGATTAGATATATCATGTTGTAATATAAATGAATATTGGTCAGACTATATATTTCTATAATTATTTCAATTGTTAGTTGTGGGCACTTGACCCTAAACCAATTCATAGCAAAAAAATGAACAGGGGGGTGTACAGTTTGGAAAAAACATAACAGGCATGCTTACTAATAGGCCGTGCACCTGTGTTATATTATATTATCTGGATCACATAACAGTGACAAAAAGATATATCCAGGAATTCATTTCAACTTAACGTTGTAACGTAATACATTAATAAATACTATTATATTGTTAATCACAATTGTATCCAAGACTATTTATTTTGCAGCAAAATGTGGAATCGTCCCAGCTCAGTCCCAGGTTGGACCAGGAGCTGTGAGTTTCCTCAGTCTTCACTGAGAGCACATCTGACAACATGATTCAGGAGAAAGGTTGAAGGGACAGACAGGTGAGAGTTGCGGGGGGATAAGAGGCTGACGGCAGGAGAGGATGGAGACGGAGGGAGCTGGGAAAAAGTAGAAGAGAAACTAAAAGGCCCAGACAAGAGAGAGACGAGCAGTAGGAAAGAGGACTGCCAGCAGGCAGATAAGCGGAGAGGGGAAGACTCTCCCTCGAACACGGCGGATGCACAATTTGCTTGAGTTTTATTTTAAATTACCAAAAAGTCCACAGTGCTTTGCTGCAGAGGGGTAAAGCAGACATTCATTGACTTAGCTAGCCTGTTGCCTCACTGTATGCAAGTAAGTGTGTGTGTGTGTGTGTGTGTGTGTGTGTGTGTGTGAAGGCACTGAGGAATGTCAAGTATGCACTGGAAAACAAGCAGGGGCCTCTTTTTCAGCCGGTCCCAAAGTAAGACTCTGAGCACACAGCTCCAGATTACAGGGCACAACAGGCAGAAGATGGTTGCACATCACAGCACTGCTTGCACTCCTTTATTTGGTATTTACTGGGTCATTATATAATAGGAGCACTGATTACAGCTGCAAAGATTGTTTGATTAACTAACTAATTGATAATCAACCACTCATTCCCTTTTTAGTCCCCTTTATTAAAGCTGACATTCTGATTCTAGCGTTTTAATTGTGAATATGTTCTAGTTTCTTCACTCCTCTGTGATGGTAAAATGAATATCGTTGAGTTGTGAATAAAAACAAGGCATCGTTTTGGGCTTTGGAAAACTCAGGGCGCCTTATTCTGACATTTTAAAGACCAAACAACCCATTGATTTATCTGACAACCGACAGATTAACGGCAGTGAAAATGGTTGTTAGTAGCAGCCGTAGCACATGCCTTCTTGTACTTGCATCAGAATAGTTCCGCTTAGAAGGAGTGTGTGTTCTGCAGCAAATTTCAGACTCCACAGGCAATGAACCCATTTAGCCCAACATGTAATTAGCAGGTTATTGTGGCTTTGGGATGTTTAGGAACAGGTCCTTTCTGTACAGTAAACTGAAGCACTTCCCAGGACCCTTGAGTACAACACAAATGCTCTCCACAGCCACCATGCTGTCCTTCATATGAACAACACACACACATTCTGCTTCACGTGGGAGACAGCTCACCTCGCTAGACAGTAATGATCCAATTCCCTGCACCAAAATAGCAGCAGTAAATTGGTCAAACCTTTCTAGGACTGAATACATTTTCAAAGTGCCCCTAGGAGTCCCGGCCACCCCCACATAGCAGTCTATTTCAATGCACTGCTAGGCCCCTGGTACACATTCTCAGCCTTTGCTCTGTTGCACAAGTGAGTAAACATATCACTTAGCAGAAGCCAAAAGAGCATGTTGACAAAAACAATGAACAATCTATCTGCATTCAAGAACCTCTCAACAGACATCCCGTTTTAAATGTTCTTCTCCATCTCTAATGGAGGCCTTGTACAGTTGCTCGTTCATTCTCGCCATGGCAGCAGTCCGGAGCTTTTACAGCTCACAGGCTACGACTAACCAACTAATCTCCAGAATCACCCAAACATAAAAACATATCTGTCTGGCTTTCTGTCCCCAGGTCTCTGCCATCGCACAGGGGGTTACAGCGGCTCTGTCAGGGCCATGGCACTTTGTCCCCGTCTTGCTACGCCTGCTGCCACCTCCTCCTCCTCCTCGCTAGCAAGAAGACCACACACCAGGTTGAAGGCAGACAGACTCTGGCCTCTGGCTCTAATGTTATACAATACAAATACATTTACTAGCCAGTTATGTCACAGGGTTGTACCTTAGTCAAGGTAAACTGGGAGGGGGGGGTGAAATCATCCAGAGTGTGGTACAGTCTGACACTGGAGATAAAACTGAGATTAGCACTGCTTTAATGTAAATTGCTGACAGACACACTTAGAGATGAATTTGAATAGCTATCTTATCTTAATTCTTATCATTTTAGCACTGGTGGTCCTTTGGTGATGGCTAAAACCTCTTTGGGGGGGGTGCCAAAGAGTCCTATTTGCAAGAAAAACCCTGTGTTAGTGTGATTGGGTGGGGGGGTGGTGATGGGGCAGTGGACATGTCACTTGCCTTTGTTGTGGGAGACCAAGGTTTGATTCCCACTGCAATACATCAGCCAAACTGTCTCTGAGCGGGACACTTAACCCAGAGTGGCTCCAGAGGCAGTCCTCTGACATCTATCTTAAAATAATACAATTACTCATTCTATATATATATATATATATATATATATATATATATATATATATATATATATATACACATATATATATAGAGAGAGAGAGAGAGTAATTGTTAGTTGCGTATAGTTAAATGAAATGTAATGTCTCTAGGCATAATTTCTTTGTAATGACCCTAAAGCGGACCTTTGAAGACGTGTGATGGAGGCAGCTTACTTTAGTAGAGTGACTGATCCAGCTTGTATTCTCTGGGAATGACTCGTTTTTCTCAATAACATGCAGCATTACTTACCAGATAAATGTATCGGAATTGTGGGGTGAAAAAAGGGAGGTGCCCCTCAGTGGCTGATGCCTTGTGTGGAGTGTGATTGTGTGAAAGGGTATTACAGGCAGGGTGGGGGCCTCTCAAGGTCTTTCTAATCCGACAGGGAGCGAGCGCAGGGCAGCAAAGCCACAGACACAAACACATCCATGGCCACCACATCTTCCCCCCGGTGACACATCTCAGAAGTAGAAAACAACCATCTGGCCTCGCAGACAATCCCACAGAACACCCGTCCTCCGCTCATAAAGCCACTGTGCTCTGGAAAGAAAACGGAGCCTTTCCCCATAAAAAGTATGACGTTCCGCATTCAATAGTAGATATTGCAAAGTAGTCCAAAACAACCTGACTCAAAATAACTTCCTTTGTGGCCACCGAGGCTTTGTGTGGTCATGTTTTCCTGCTGAATTTTACAATTCAATTCAATTATATTTATAGTATCAAAGTATCATAACAAGAGTTATCTCGAGACACAGAGTAGGTCTAGACCACACTCTATAATTAATAAAATCACAACAATTCTAGTAATTCCCCCATGAGCAACCATAGTTTAACAGTGTGACAAAACAGGCAACAAACACCAGTGTCTTATAATAGAATAGATGCAGAGAAACACAAGATGTTTAAGTGGAAAACAGGCTTTTACCACATTCTTTAAAGAAAATAAACGCTATATCTATCCTGTTGCCAGGCTCTTGAGAAGTGAGGAAAAGAGGTTTACTTGGCCGATCCCTTAAGAGCATTGGAGCTGTGATTTTAGAGGAGAGGGGAAGGGGGGGGGGGGAGACATATCGGTAAGTAGGATTCAGTAGGATGGCGGTGTGACCACAGACCCAAGCAACCCCTTAAGGTGCGGAGGAGTCAGGGGAGTGGATAGTCTGGGACTGCCGCCGGGAGAGCCCCAAAGATGAGCAAATTACATATGGAACGCATGGAGAGACACAATGGGCGTTAGTCGTCACCCCGAGATCAAATCTAATCAATTAGAGGTGGCCAGCTGGCACTCGAGCGGAGGCATGTCAGCGACAAATCCTTCTAACAGATCCATCCATCCATCTAGCCCGGCATCCGCCCAATCATACAGCAGCTCATTCTCTCCTTTACAGAGTGGATGTGGGAGGGAGGGGAGGCTGAAGGTGAACTGTTATGGTGGATGACTAACAGGAAAATAGCATGAAAGCACTAAAGCTGGGGATGGACCGATACTGGTTGTTCAAGGCCGATACAGATTAGGAGTAGTTAATAAACCCGATAATACGCTTTGACCAGCTTTCAACACAAAACCCAGTAACAGAGAGCCAGATAGTGTTAAAACCAGAATCATGACATTATCTGAATGGTACATCCCTAATAATTAGTGGTGTTCTTCATGTCTTAGCTTGAATGTTTGGATCTGTATCATTTAAACCTGCTCTACAGGAAATGTTCCCGACAAATAGCTGTTTACATGCTGAACCCTGGTTGCTTTGTTGTTAAAAGTTGCACTTTTGATTATATTTTTCCCATATTTTGTAATGTAATAAACACTGTTACACTTTTTGAAACTACTTCAGCTTGTGTAGGCCTATCGGTGCTTTCTTTACATACTTTTAAAAATACCGGGAGAATTTCAAAAAACGTGATAAGTTTGGTCACTTTAAGCGTGAGGTTGAATCTTCATACCGTTACATCCTTAATACCGAGCAGTACATTAACTATTGTTCATTGGCCTAATTGCTTTGCCGTACAATGCACCTTCAAAGCAGCCGGTAAAAAAACAACTCCTGTTTTAGTGTGGTTTAATTTATTAAGCCCCAACATTTCGAGAAATTTCCCCAAGAGCAAGCATGGTGCGACAGTGGCAAACTCCCCTTTACCCAATTAGGTACGGCTTAATTAGACTAATTAGGCAGCTATTCGGTCGTTTTGGTCTTCATTCGTAATTTGTTATGCTTTTTCACGCACAATGACTTATTACCAAGAACCTTATGGCCTCATTTAAAGATTGAAAGTGGAACGTTTATATGAAACTCAGTTCTACAGATATGTCGATCAGTTAGCTGAGTAATCAACATAAAAAGGTATCTACATAAGAGTGACATGACACTGTCATGAACGTGTCATAAACATTATAAACAAGTCAAATTTTTATCACATAACTTTTAGTAAGTGTACTTTGGTTTTTGTCATGACAAGTTGGTTGGTTGGATGTTTATGGTTCATTTCAATTCAATTCAATTCAATGCCATGTGTTCATGACAGCGTCATGTCACGCTTGTGTAGATACCTTCAAGTAAAGTGTTACCCTAAAGGGCAAAACACACTGAGGGCCTAGGAGTGTGTGTCGAACCCGCACCATGGCTTTTCCTATTCGAGGACAGCCCTACATTAGAGGTCTCTGTCTCTGGCTGATGCCGATCTTTAGACATCACCAATCTACACTAAAATTAAAAAGGTATAATGGAAAAACATGTAAAAGTTTAGTGCACTCAGAAGCATTTATTAATCATTACAATTTAAAACAGTTATGAAGACAACCAAAAAGTCAGATTTTCTTAACTTAAATATCAGCATCCGCCTCAACAGATCTAGTATCGGCCAGGCTCTTGTGAGCAATACCAGCTCTCCAAAATCAATCATAATACGGCATTGTCACAGAACGAGCCTCTCTCTTCTCCCTCCCAAAGGCACAGCTTGCCTGCACCCGAGCAGGACAGGAAGCAGTGGAAGTAGAGGAGTTGGAACAATTGTTTTTTTTTTGCAGGGTCATTCGCTTGCGTGGCAACAGGCCAAAATAACACCACGGAACAAAAGGCCCAAAGAGCGAGGGTGGGGGTTCCACCTGCCCCGGCGACTACAGAGCTTCACAGGGACTTCTGGCTGAATCCTGTCTGCTGTCTGTTTCTTATCCGCCCCCCCCCAGCACTACAGTAGCCTGACAGAAAACACTCCAAAAAGCCGCTCATGCAAATGCAAATGGCCCAAATATAATATGTGTTTATTTTTGTCCCGTGTGATTTTACCAGCGTGAAATTAATTCAGAAAGGGTGGGGGAAGGCAGGCAGCAACACAGAAAACAACCCTTTTCTTGCCTTGATGGGGGCTTTTGAGGTGTGTCAATTCTGACCCATAAACCATTTAGCCATTCTATATGTGGGGCTCTGAAGTTGTAAAACGTGTAAGTGTGCTTCCATTCTCACTTTCATTTCCTTGCTATGGCACATCACACATGGTTTTCACACTCACACAGTAGTCCCCATGGCAGGGCAACTGGGGGGGTACAGACTGATCCTCCGCTGATATGACCTAGTTTCTAGTCAAGCCCGTCTCTCTTTGTTCACTCCATGGTGGAGGAGGCTGCAGCATCCTGTGGAACAAAGAACACAAGCAGCCCTTGGAGCCTTCAAACAGACCGACCCTGCCAAAGAAGCAGCCACCCCAAACATGGCTCACTAAGAGCAGTGCTCCCGCTGTCTGGAAAGCTCCTCCGTTTACTACTTTGATCGAGCTCCGCTGCAGACGAGGGAGGATAGGCCCCAGTTCCTGTAGCCCTCCACCCATTCTCCAAGCTCATGATGAAGACATGTATCATGGAAGTGGGAGGAGGCATGTGTTATCAAACTAGGGACTGCAGGAACATGGGGAGGGAGAGAATATATTTGATGTTTTCGGCAGGGGACATCAGAAAGTTTGGATCCTTGCATCAGGACTGGATCCTCATGTAGGGCTACCCCGCTACCAGAATCCTCGCAATGATTATCTGCCTCAAAGTATTAGTTTTGGGTGTGATAATAGTACCTCTGCACACATTCCTGTAGTACAAAGACAATCAGCAGGTTTATGAAGCACAAATGACAGCAGCGCTACAAAACTACTACACATCCAAGCAGACTCTCAATTACATGACCCTCCATTAAACAGTGATGCTGTGAACAGGCCATTTAGTGTATTGATCCAAATAAATCAGCCCCCCAAAAAACAGCTGTACAAGCCAGACAAACTATGCTTCAAAGGCAACAGTAGAATTTTAATAAGGACATGCAACTGTTGCAACCTTTTTTTAATCAAATCAGCATCCCAACGCGCACCCAATTCAACTCTGGTGAATCTGGAGGGGACAAGGGATCTTATTTGCAGCCAGCCCAAGAGACAAATATGAGCACACCGGTGGGAAAAGCAAAAGGAAAACAAGGAACAATTGAGAGTACAAAGAAGAATAAAAGCAATGCTGCTCAAGAGAGTTGGCACTCCAAATGTCCTGTCTGGAAGCCAGGAGAGACAGAACTATGGAAGCTACCACGCATTACGTTCAGTGTCCCCACAAACTCTGACATGGCGACTACCAAGAAACTACTAAAAACCATCTAGCAAAGAACGCACAAGAGGAAAACTCCCAAATGCTTTAAAATGAATCCGATCCCCGGAAGGACGCCGTTTCTAAAAAGAGTACAGTAGCAACTTACCTGCATGTGTTCTGTTGAGCTGCTGCTCAGCTCGTCCCCAGACTCCGAGTCATTGTGGAGCTTGTTCAGGCGATCTCCCGGCAGGTCGCTCGGTGGGGACGCCTTGTCACTGTCTGGGCTTTTGTTGTGGTTGTTCCCCATTTTTAGAGGAGGCGAGTCTGCCCGTGTCCTTGGCAACGTGGAATTGTTGGCGTGGTGATGGTTGTTGTTGTTGTGAAGAAGTACCAGTTCAGCTACCACCTTGCAGTGATGGGGACTCCCCGGGTTCTGGTTTGCATCCTTGGACAGAACCTGCGGCGCAACGCGATCAGAGGACGGCGACGGGGTAGAGGAAGGCGACGGCAGCCCAAAGCTGGACATTTCCGGCTGGGGTCTGTTGAGGTTTTCATTGGATAACCGGCAGATATCCAAAACGGTGGGCTTGGCCCTCAAGGTGGGCTTCTGGGGGGGCAAGAGCGCTCGGCGCACCTCCCTGACGTACTGCGCCGGCACGTAAAAGGCCTTCATGCCCTCCTCCTTCCTGACCTGCCACCAGTCCTCATTGGTCTTCTTCACCAGCATGTAGCACTCTCCCTGGCGGATGATCACCGTCTTGTCCTTTGCCTTATACTCGTAGTCGTACTCCACCTCGATGTAGATCTGGCCCGGGGCCATGGGCAGCCCCTCCGTGTCAGCCATGACTGCTGGAACAAGCACTTGAACTCTGACCTCAGCGGCCCGAGCCTGGAGGGCTCCTCATGTCCACCTGGGGGGGGGGGGGGGGGGGGGGGGGGGGGGGGGGGGGACTTTTGGCTGCAGGAGATAAGAAAGACAGGGGACAGTCTTTTTCAGTTAAATGTCACAAGCTACATTTACAAGGCACAAGACCTTCAGCAAACTCAGAGACATGAACATCCACCCACCAAATCACACACAAACCAGCTCCTACTTAGTCGTGTAACCCTCCCAGCCCGTCACAGCCTGCAAGATTACTCACCTGATTACCCCACAACCACAAAGTGTTACTGCTGTAACACACTCACATTCTGACTGGATCTAGTACCACCAGGCAGACATACTCAGTTAGCAAGGCAAGCAAAGAACACCGCATGACAACTCCTCCCTCTGATCATTGAAAACTACAACCGACAGTCCCACTGATTGCTCTGCTAACCGACACCACTGCTACGGATATCCGTCCCGGTAACCTTATCACCCTCTGCAGAGCTAAAGGCGATGCCAACATGACCCCCCCCCGCACGCTCATGCGATCCAATGACTACAGTGACTCCCTGGAGCTTACATCCCCTCAGAGTATGCATCCAGAAATAA
Organism: Etheostoma cragini; assembly: GCF_013103735.1. NCBI lineage: Eukaryota > Metazoa > Chordata > Actinopteri > Perciformes > Percidae > Etheostoma > Etheostoma cragini. The sequence continues at coordinate 6,120,936 of NC_048428.1, read as the reverse complement.
AGTGTGTGTTGTTTCATAGAGATCAGCTCTTAGTTTGGCATCATTACTCATTAATGCAGCTACACGACACAGTCAGAAACCTTTAAAAAGCTTGGGGTGATCTTCTCGATATACACTGGGTGGGAGTCAGAGGACAGCTGGGCTCTCGCCATTCCTGTAGGGTTTGTTTTGGGACGAGGCCTGTCATTGATCCGTCTGTCAGAGAGTCTCCCTTCGTCGGTTAACCTAAATAAATAACAGGGTGCTCCCATAGCAGAGGAGCGGCTACCAAGCTGCGGCTCCCCTCATATCAAATTCTCCCTCTTCCTCCCCGAAATAGCAGCCACCGTGGACCGACATCCTGGAAGTGAAAGCAGGGGCTTTTAGTGAGGCGTGAGAACACACCAGTGAATCTATAAGGAGCTCATCCTTATGTAAAGGAATACGTACACACACTCTGAGGCTCAGACTGACAGCTACGCACCCAAGAATAGATTTACAGTGGTGAGAGCCGTCTGGGCCAGAGCGGGAGCCCGTGAGTGGTGTGTTCATAATGGGCTTAAATTGTTTGTTTCATCTGTTTCAACACCACGGAGCACACACACAGTGTTGCATCATGCCAGGGCGTTTAGTGAGTGTGTGTGTGTGTGTGTCTGTCTGACAGGAGCCCAGTCTGACGAGCTTCAGCCATGATGTCAACATGCACAAGTCCAAGCCTTTATGAATGACTGTCTCTCAAGGAACAGTCAATGTCTGTTTTAATTGGTGTGTGAATTAGATAGAGTGTTGGGAATCAGACCCAAATCCTCATGGAACCCCACCTTTAACACCGCACAGACACAAGCTACAACTGACACCATCACCAGAGGTGCCAGAGATGTAGGCAGGCGTCTGTCAGAGCTTCGAGTCACGCACAAGATAACAGCGCTATCGCACGACAGCCACTGTCCCGACCTCCTCACACTGGCTCCACTGTGCTGCTGCACTGACGCAAATACGGATTGTGTTACTGGCGTGTGCTGTGTTCTCAGATAAAAGATTTTTAAAAAACTGCAATAAGTGACATGACGGTGCCACAGAGTGAGCGTGTCATGCTGTTGGTTTGTCCAAAGATAACTGTGTGTTGGATTAGCAGCATACTCTTCAGACCATTAGCATCTGAAGTTGGAGACACTTATCCAAAAGATTAAGGCTCCCAAATCTACACCAAGAGAACCAAACCACTTCCCACACGGGTCGAAGAGCCAGAAGGAGAAACATATGAAATGTCTGAAGTAACAGAAGCTGGCGACAGATCAAGCATGACATCACTCACCTTTTGCAGTCACTATGACAAAAACTTAACATTAATAAATTAAACTGGCTCCATGGGTACAATACAGCAGAACTGTATAACCCCCTCCCTCTCTCTCTCCCTCTCTCTCTCTCTCAACTGCTGCTGTGTCTCCGAATTTTGGCAGAGGACCAGAGAGAGTAAATTTTGCTGCAATAGATACCCCGTCCCCGCATGGTGTCAGAGTAAAGGGAAGTCTCAGAGGAGTGCACTAGCCAACTTGTTGCTCCATGGAGACTTTATGGAAATTGCCCCTGTTGAGAAACCGGTTGGCACGGCTCAGCACAACAATGACTGAAAGACTATTGTCCATCTGTCTATTTGGAACAAAGCCTCGCTGTCCTTTTTTTGGACTATTTAGGAATCCATTGGCAGTTTTCAAAGTGGGCCCCAAGGCGACAATAATAGTATGTCTTCAGACTATTTTTGCTGTATGTAGACTACTCCATTGTTTCACCCTCCAACATAGCCTAACTATTAGATTGCCTTAAATTAAATAAGCAACTTCTTTAAACTTTAGGCTATCCAATATTTCATGACACTGATGATGTAGATGGTGCTGCTGACCAGACCAGAGGTTACATGTGTGATTCTATTTAATCTGTAGACGGATATGTAATTCTAGAGAAAACCTTAAAAAATAGCAGAAATTGGATGACAGAAATGGTTTCCTTGGGAATAGCCCTTAGAGTGACTGCTCTAGTAGAAAAAAATTAATACAGTATACTGTTGAGCCCCTACTGAAATGTCTTTTTTTTGGTTGCATAACAGGGACATCTACAAATCAGTGTCTTTTAGACAACACTTGTATGAATGACATTATGGCAAAGCACTGGAACACAGCACTCAATCAGGGGTGTAGCTGGCAGAAAAATAAAGGTACGCATCACCACAAGGATCACGACCTGTGCTGTTGTCTGTACACATCTGCAGACCAGCCACTGTAGCTGCAAAACACCCTGAGACTCGGACTGCCTTTGTCCCTGGGCTTCATTAAAAACAGATGTGCCCGAGCAGCATCCACTCTAACATGTGCTGCCGCATTTCTCTCCACCTAGGCGGGTTATTTGATGAATATGTCACCTGGGCATTGCACGAAAACACTGTTCTTTTATAATTATGCACTGTAAAAAAGCCCTGACAACATGCACTTTGGCTCTATAAATCGTCGGGGGCTGAGCGGCCAGAGCGCGCCTGGGCGGGTGGAGGTGGTTAGGGGAGGAGGGGGGACACACCATAGGTGGGGGGCAGGGTCCCTTCCAGCCCCACAGACTGCAGAAATGCCACACAAAGGAGTTTAATCCATGTGCATTCGTAACAAAGCAATTTTACTCGACATCACCAAGGATTCCCATGACCAAGGGGAGGGCAGGGACGTGGCTGCCGGAGAAAGCCCCCCTTCAACGGGGACAAATAACCAAACACTGCGAGAAAATAAGCTCAGCAAATCTGTTGGTGCGTGCCACACAGAATGATGCTATCACGTGGAATGCATAGCAGTTTAAATATCTTAAACAAAGCCGAACAAAAACAATGTTGGTATTTGAGGATATTTTACCAGTGGGAGACATTTTAGTGACAATTTCCAGAAGCTTCGTGCTTGGACTAAAGCACTGCAGGTTCACTCGGATACTCAGATCTGCAACAGCGTGCATAGCAACAAAGTAACTCCGACAGAAGCCAATAGCCTCTCGCTGACCAGGCGACGGAAAAGCTCCACAGTAAAATGAAACACCGCCTACTAACCTTTACAAACTCCAATGGCGTCTCTCGGTGTTCTGTGTCGACCGAAAACTTAGTTAGGAGCAACTTTTGCCACCTATTTCAGCGTCGGGTGCTCCGACGTCTACCGCAGTAGAGCTCCAGTCAGTCGGAGTGTGTTCGCAATCCCCCGCCTCTCTGCACGCTGTCAAGCGCGCTGCGGCAACAAACGCCATTTCCGGTCCAAACCATCAAAGTAAAGCAGCTTGAAATAAGATATAAAATACAAGAGAATGCTGTGTAATACATTAACATTTCTTTATTTTCAATTATGTTGTTCTGGAAAGCCTTTCTTAGTTATCCATTTCATTTCCCCTTTGGTTTTTCACAGGTTGATTAAGGGGAAACGGGGAACTTTTGTTGGTGTGGTGAGGTCTGTTACTTTTTTAATTTGATTTAAACATTAATGAGTCTTAAAATGTCACAGAATGTACATCCAAACAATCACAACTAATTATGTATATACCTTTCTGCTATTTTAAACACTGCAATGTCCTGAAGTCATGAGTAAGCTTTTGAAAATGTTCAGATTCACTCCAAGAATTATAGTTTTGTTTACAAGGCAAAACCTATTTTGTAGCTACAATCTGTTGTCAAAAGGCGATTCAAAAGGCGTTTACAACTTCATAATACGCCTACATATAAAATAAAGTTTCATTCAGTATCATAAATTGTGCTGTAGGCTATAGTACATTTTATGTAGCCTACATATAGAGACATGTTATTTCGGAGACAAGTTGTTGTCTCCATATGTGATCAAATGTTGCCACTATTGAATACATGGTGTCCATGCAGCGACAGGTCTTTGTTGTATTTTTGTCAGGCTACATGTAATTTTGACCAGAGTTTCTTTTATTTTGAAGGCAAACCCCGCTAAACCCCGGTTCCAATCTGTGTTTCCGTTTAGCGTGATGCAGCAGGGGTCTTTAACCCCGGAGGGAGACGCTGGTCTGTCGCTCCCACCTCACCCGTCTGTCAGCGCAGATCGACGGCGTCCCAGATCCTCGCCTCCCTGTCCCTTCGACGGGAGGGAAATCTGGAATGGTTCAAACTTTACTTTCGATTAAGTCCATAAAAAAATTTAAAAAATAAAAACATTGGAACTTAGTATAAGTTTTTACCCTCAAAGTCATGTTATTAGTTTCATTATTTGATAATAATAATAATAGTAATAATAATACATTAGGCCATTTTTGTAGCACTTTTATTTAAAAAAAAGTGTTTTACAAGACAATAAATAACAGATAAATGATTTTTATTGTCCTATTCAACATCCTATGTATTAAGATATGTTTTGTGCATTTTAGGCCTTTATTATATAGGACAGCTGAAGATGTGAAAGGGGAGAGAGAGGGGGGGAATGACATGCACCATAGGTCTGCAGGTCAGTGTTGAACCTACGGCCGCTGCGACAAGGACTAAGCCTTTACACACTCCACCAGGTGAGCATCCAGGCGCCCGTTTGTCCTACTCTTAAAAACCACACACTATAATTACAATATGTAGGATTTCTAAAACTGCCAATAAGGACAAGTGCGAGTCATATGTTTGTGACTGGTCATGTTCCCACCTTTCATGCTGTGTTGTCATTCAAAAAAATGTGATAATAACGGCTTTGACTGACCCCCCAACAGAGTGACACAAGGTACACGTCTTGCTTTGGGAACAAATGTCTGTGTGTGTTTTCTCATGAACTTCAATTTATGTAACTTTTTGGGCTTGTCTGTGTTGTTGTGTTTTTCATGTTTATACCGGATGGACCTTTGTGCCTGAAATAAAGTTGAATTGAATAGTTATAGGCAATAAAACTCAACATTATTTCAGAATATATATATATATATATATATATATATATATATATATATATATATATATATATATATATATATATATATATATATATATATATATATATATATATATATATATATATATTTATTTATATATATGAACGTCTGCACTGTAATTTAACCACATCCCTTCTCATTGCGTATTAGCATGTGTGTGTAAAAGCACACCCTGTTGGTGTAAGGAGGGAAATGACAGACATGGGATTTAAGTATTGTTTGGAGATGACTGATAATGGGAATGTTTTGCTGCATGTAAATGATCATAATCAAACACCACACTGATCTCAACCCACTAACTTTTTTTGTTGTAAAGATAACAAAGGGAATTCTTTCATTTTCATTCAAAATAATTCTTTTTAATTGGCAGTTTCAGGGCTTTCCATTCATTTTCATAAACAGCATTTCATTTCTACAGGTTAGCAAAAAAACGTGCTTACTGTAGAAGCTCAAAATTGTGTTTAGCATGCAGTGTTTTCTTTAGACAATAGCCTACTTTAGACCCCACAACTCATATTGATGAGCTTTATAGAAAAGACTTAACTTGACGGCCAAGTCTCCAGAAAGCTCTTGTGGAAACAGGCTGCTGGGTTTGTAAGGTACTCTTTGGAATGACCTACATTTATGCATAATTCATACATCAAATGGGGTCTGATCTTCATCAAAGTCACTATAAGAGACAAATACACTCCATTTAAACTAATAACATTAAAATAAATGTTTTCCGTATTGGCAAATTTATTAAATAATATTAATATTTAATATAAACAAATAGGAATAAAGTACGGTATGTAACACTTTCAATATGAGCTCTAAAAAGACAAAGTCAGATTTTCCCATCCATGAGTTGAATTTGTACTTCGTGGTTGGGTGAACCCTGTTCTGTACAAAACACATGGACAACATCGGTAACTGACACTCAAGGAAGCAAAGAAAGGTTTAAAAGTAAGTAAACCCTTACAGCACAGGAGTCAAACTCAAGGCCCGCGGGCCAAACCCAGCCCCTCGCACATTTTGATCCGGCCCACATATTAATTTAGCTTCACAATGAGAAATCTGAAAAATCATAATTCTGGCCCGCCAAAAAGACACTGTAATTATGCAACACTCTGAGCAGATTTGGCAGATTTGCCGACTTTGAGATCCAGACATTTTCCCACAAACAGGGAGTTTGCATATTCAAGCCTGTAAAATAAAGTCGTTCAAAATTGTAATAAAATGCATTATTTTGCTATTTGCTGAAGTCTTTGATGGCTAAGGAACGTTTTTGCTGACTTTTTTAGGGCTCTGTGTGGACCAAACTATAAGTGAGAAAGCTATGTGAGAGCTGCAGTAACACAGTCAAAAATAAGTCTCACTTCTTCCAGTAAATAATAGCATGTCAATTAACTACACATTACACTGGCCCTTTAGGATTTTAATTTTCCATGTGTGGCCATGAGTGAAATTGTTGTTGGACACCCCAGCCTTACAGGGTTGCAGTTATGGATCTGTCAAGATATCTCAACAACCATTAAGCTTCAGCAAGAAGAAAAAGACAGGAAGGGCACCATGGAGGTTCTCCCTTAGAATAAATCGATGACACCGTACCTCTCAAACTGGCAACGTGAATGTTCTAATATGTTGCTGGGACAATGTTCTTTGAAAACTAAAATCATTTTTACATGTTGAAGTTTCAGGGTAGCTGTACGTAGATCTAACAGGTAAAAGCCCCTAAACCCAGTCAACCTACAAAGTAAGACACAAGAAAAGAAATGTTTCAGAATGGATTTGGTCAATGCTGAAATCCTCAAATGAACTGAAGAGTGTCATTTGTGAAAGACATTCCTGAAATATCATTATAATAAAACCATTTTGTATGGGGAAAATGTTTTAAATTCCACCTGGCCAATGTGGAGATGTGAGACACATCGCTGCTGTAAAATAAGGTTGACCTAAAACACATGGTTCACATTCTTCTTCCAACCGGACTTGGAACCTTCTAGCAGTTCCTTCGTTGGTTCAGGCTGCGCTGCTTGTCAATGTTGTGACTTTAGACAATACCAGGACACAGTTTAAAACCAAATTATGCTAACATGCTGAGAAATCCACTTATGTTTTCTAGGCACTGTACATGTAAAGTGCTATATTATATTGTATTGTAGTATACCATATTTGTCTTGTAATCTGTATTGAATTGCCTTTTTTTGTGTTTACTTTCTGTTGCTACATATTTTCCCATGCAATGCCTGGATAATCTTCTTCTGTAACATAAGAATTTCCCAATTTGGGATCAATAAATTACATCCATCCGCCCATCCCTCCCTCTACCCATCCATCCTTCCATTCCTACATCCCTCCCTACCTCCACCCATCCATCCTTCCATTCCTACATCCCTCCCTACCTCCACCCGTCCACCCTTCCATTCCTCCCTTCCTCCACCTATCCATCCCTACCTCTATCCATCCCTCCCTCCACCCACCCATCCCTCCCACCATTCCTTCCTCCCTTCCTCCACCTATCCATCCCTACCTCCCTCCACCCATCCATTCTTCCATTCATCCATCCCTCCCTCGTCCCGTCCACCCATCCCTCCCTCCCTCCCTACACCATCCATCCCTAAACCTATCCATCCATCCCTCCCTCCCTCTCTCCAATCATCCCTACATTCATCCCTCCCTCCACCCGTCCACCCATCCCTCCCTCCCTCCATCCACCCATCCATCCCCTGTGACATAATGTGTTAAATTTGCGAGGCACTAAGGTCCGGTTGTCTTACAGAGCCAGAGGCTTGAAGGACTGAACAGTACATGCCATTCTTATGTACACACTTCTATGTACACACTTTGATGTTGGCAGAAGGGTGCAGTGGTTCCATGTGAAAGTTCAGTATTTGGGAATGAAAAGGTCTCTGGGTTTGAAGCTTTGGCTAGCTGTTTGTTGGGCTTCATCCTCAGGGGCTGTAGGGGAAAGCAGAAGAGAAAAGGAATGGAAAGGAATTTACATGTTCTCTTACCTGGATAAGGACTACATACTGTAAGAAAACAAATTTAAAATCTCAGGTCTTTAGGTCTTTGGCAAATCATAAGGGAGTAATTCTGTATACTAAGGCTATATTTACACCAGAATATCTCATCAACATTCTGGTATACTGGGCATGCGCATGCCGGATTAAACAGGATGCAGCAATATTTACTCCGTCCGTTGCTGATAGTTGCCATGGTATCATTATTAGCTTAGTCTCAGAGAACGAGATGTCACGACCCAATCAGGCGGAGAAAGGTCGGCGTCTGTGTTGCTGTTGCCAAAGGTCTCAGTTTGCAGCTGTTGAGACTGCAACACAACTCCGCTGATTCCAAACCAATGTCCCGAAGAGTTTTCTCTGGTTTAGGGGCTTGGAAATGCCAAAGCAGTGGGAATGCAAGGTGTCAACGTAGCAAAAGATTTTGGTTTTTAAACCAAAATGTAGCAATGCTAACGTAGCCTTACTTCAGCTACAATGGAGCAGCCGCTCTGAGGAGTGTGTATTCTTCTCTCACCTGTTGTTGCCTCCTCCCTTGATGCCGGCTGGCAGGATGTTCTGGATGAGGTTGGACCTGTTGACGCTGGGGTTCAAGGGAGAGGCTGCCGGCAGCTGGCCTGGCCGGATGGGCTTGGCTGGGACACGGAGAGATAACATGAGCCACATTCAGAGAGCAGTTTGAGGAGTCACATGTTATCCGGAGTGCACATACAGTTATATTTCTACATTTGAATTTAAAGGAAACAAAAGACCTAGAAGACGTAAGCTTGAACTTTAAAGGTAGGTGTATATTTGAAATTTAGACAGAGCAAAGCTAGCTGTTTCTTAGTGTATATCGACGACGTTCCACTTCCGGGATTGCTTAGGTGCCCATGTCCCTCTTTTAAGTCGGATGTCCGCTTCCTTCCTCTTTCTTTGTTATGGCGTTCTAACCTCCTGTGGATTTCTGAGGACTATGGTTAACTGCTCCTCAGATCTCTGCAGGGTTACTCCAGACAGCTAGCTAGACTATCTGTCACATCTGAGTTTTCTCTCACACGACTAAAACTACTTTTGAACACACACACGTTCCACCAAAACATCTTTCTTCCTGAGGCTATTTTGCAGAGGCAACGTCGTGGTGTGTGGAGCTTAGCACTGCACGAGACGATTGTTTAAAGGTCTAAAGAAACGCCAGTAAGCTCCCATCCTGGAATGCTGCCAGACCCTCCTCCGCAGCGCCGTGACGGAAGGTCTGGCAATGCGAGCCTACCACATATTATTTTAAACATTGTGCAAGATATATGCAGTATGTGTGTCTATGTGTGTTCACCAACCTATGGAGGCTCTCCTGCCCATGTTTTTGGGCTTGACAGCGTCCTTAATGCGCCCCATCTCCTCCTCGTAGCGCTTTCGGTCGTGAGCTGCGTTCTCTTTGGCCTCCCGCAGAGCCGCCTCCAGGGCTTTGACCCGCTCAGCGGTGGCCCGCAGGCGCTTCTCGAGTTTAGGCAGCTCGCCGCGGAGGTCAGCGTTGTCCCGTAGCAGCTACAGAGATAACGGATAACACAAAGAGTTGCAAGGTAACCCTATGTAGTAGTAAATAAATAAATAATGTGTTAATTTCAACTAAAACTAGAGTTGTGATTGTTGATAAAGTGGTAAGTTGAAGCAAAGCAACTATCTGTCAACTTTACGATGTTAAAATGTCTGTTTCTTTACATGGAGTCTGGTGCATTTAGAGATAGTGATCTCAGGGATGTTTTTATGTTCAAAAGAAGGACCTTATTTTTCAGGAGAAAGATCGACCTCTTCGAGAGTTTGAGGAAAGGGAGTAGAACATTTAGACACAGAATCTGTTGAAAGGCACCTACAGGGTTATTTCAGGTACAGTAGGAAGCACTGTGCTAATTGTGTGTTTTTTTACCTGCTTGTGAACTTTGGTGAGCTGCGCGAGGTTGCTCTCCAGGAAGCAGATCTTCTGTCTCTGGGCAGCGCTGCCCTCTATGTCATCTGAGTCCACCTGAGCCTTCTAATGAAGAACAACACACAGCTTTATCGGTAAAGCAGGGGTCTTCAACTTTATAAGCAAAGGACCCCTTAACTGAAAGACAGACGGAGCAGGGACCCCTACTACATATTTCGTATGAAACTGAGTTGCATTTCATACTGTGCCTTCAATAACGTGTGGGCCTAAGTTTTTATACATACATTTTTAGTGTAAAGAATACTAAGCTAATAAAATAAGAATTGTTATTGTTGGCAGGATTTTATGAAATCATGTCTTAATTTAAAATATACATGTGTAAGAGTGAACCCTTGGGATGGATCGTATCTGTGGATCTTAGTGACTACCTTACTTATGGGCTTATGGGCTGGTAAGACTTTTTTGTAACGCTGATTTACATTTGCTAATGATATATTGGATTCATATTAAGATATTTACATTTTCCTCAAATTTTCCAAAAAATTACAATAATGTGGCAGATCTCTGCTGTTTATGGCTGCACATTCTATCTCTAGCTATGTTTCCATAGCAATATTGAGTGAAAAATGCCTTATGGAATCAGTAAAATTCAATGGGATTTCATAAATATCGACTCAAAGAAAATACGTTCGGTCTCATTGGATTTATATTTTTGTAATAAACGCTGATGGAAACGTTATTTGACAAATCAATATAAATTGTGATTAAGTTTTCAAGTTTTATTTAAGCCCAGTATTCCCGCTCCGTTTGCACACATGGTGGACGTCAACAAAGACAGATGGAAGTGGATGGACGAGGAGACAAGAGACTTTTTGAATTTAATTTATGAGCAAAATATAATGTCTATTTTAGATAGCAAAAAACTAAGAAATGCCATAATTTATTAGGAACTCGCAAAGGAAATGGCCGATAAAGGGAGGGAAAAATAAAAACCAAGTTGCATCTGCATCATCATAGCGATGTGTTGAAAGTGTTGTTGTTTTCTTATTAGAGCTTGATATTTCCCTATCAGCTGGGACATAAGCACTGTTACAACTTGTCCAACATGGATCATGTGTTGGTAGACGGCGCAATCCATTTTATCTAGAAAAACTTTGTTTGCCAAAGTTCGCTTGAGTGTTGTGCGATTTAGTGCGAAAATTAATCAAAACACCTTAAAATGTCTCAAATCAATTCAATATACCAATTTGATCGCAAAACAGCATGTGACGTCGTTACACACAGGTTTTTATTGGCTTTAAGGCCGTTGGATGGAAACACACTTTCACCAGCTTTATTCGCATGAGTTTTTTTTACCGTACTTCAGATAATTCGATTGACAAGTGGATGAAAACATAGCTAGCACTTAGCCCATGCAATGAGAAGCTCCTCTTTTTATGTCTGTTAATTATTCAGTGGCATGTTTTCATACAAAAAGGAGCTGTACACATATAATGAGAGCTGAATATTGGATGAGTGCATTGTTATATTTTATGTAGTCTTAAAGTTGGTGTTTTCATTGCCCATTTCCATTTAAAAGGGTTGTTAATTTGGTTCTTCTTGTTAATTAGAGCGCAACATAGTCAAGTCTTATTAAATACAATCTAATGAAACATAATTTTCCACAAAATGGAGGCTTGTTAAGATGCTCAAGGGCTACTAGCTTTGGGAAACCACTAGCCACAGTGGCTGGTGAGTAAAAATGTAATGTCAAGCCCTTCTTGCAACGTATCCCAAAAGACACTTAGAGATTTTGTGAGTAAGTTAAAAAGAATAACAGTAGACAACTTTAAAATGTAACTGTCCTTTTTTAGAGGTGCATTTTGTAATTAATTCAATGTTCAATTTGTTCAATAAAAGAATGTTGGAAATTAATTATTTTCGATTTACAAACACTAAAAGCAATTTGCTGTATTTTAGCAGAATAGAGGCAGAACTGAGAACACTTCCATCCCTCCATCCATTATCCATTATCCATCATCCATCCATCCATCCATTTACCTGTGCACAACTGATTTGTTGCATTTAGTTTGTCGAACCCAGTGTCAAAAAAGAAAGGCTGTAACCAAAACGCCTGAATCCAAAGCCTCCTATTTGTGGATTAATGAGACGATAATCAGCAGATTTGGGACGTGTACAACACCGTGGCATAGTCTCTGTCCTCCTGCTTTGCCTTTGTTTAGCTCATCAAGCCTCAGCCTGAGGGCTGGAGATGAGCGCCACGCTGAGAGCCCGGGTCCCTAATTTACAGCTGCTACCTTTTGAAGAATCAGATGGCCTACTTATTACGCACACTTTCTGTTGTGTTCCCTGGATTCATTAAAATTTCATCACGGTGCAGCCGGTGCTATGGCTCGGTTTGTCTCATTCCTGGTAAGTGTTGTGGTCGGGGCAACACACGCTCATGTGATATTGCACTAGCTAAGAGATTAAATCAAACATTAAACAGATAACAGGAGGATAATTACAGCGGCAGTGTGCCGTGAGCAGCTTCTAGAGAACAGAGGGATATGTACATACTGTTCGGGATTTTACCTTTTTGACTCGAGTGAACAAGTCTTGGACAAAAAGCCTCCTGAGGTTGTGGAGTGTCTGCAGCTCTCGGGCCTGTGTGACAGCAAGCAAACCCAATTCATAGAAGAAGACAACCAGTTTTTAGAGATATTAAAGGGTTGGTATAATTACACCCAGATTTTGAAATATCCTTGCTTGTGGCACTGTTGCCGCGAACAGGATGCAATGTAAGCCTATGGGGCAAATACGCACCTATGTCAAGTAAAAGTGCAGTTTTTGGCACTGACTGATTGTTTTACCGTTTTTAGTATACTCTCTTATGTCAGTTTTCCAGAGTAAATGGGACACTGTTTCTGGATCGAGTTCTTCTAACTGAATTTTTTAATATGTCACTAAGTCAACTCTTAAATTGAAAAAATTACTCAAATCCTTCTTTTTTTTTCCTAATTCAAAGGGTAACTTTTTCAACCTAGACCTTATTTTCCTATGTTTTTGTGTGAAAGTGACTGATGGGAACAACAATCTTTGAAACTGGTCCAGTTATAAGGGAGAACTCTGTGATCAGCAGCAGTGAACAAAGCTGCAATGTAACCCTATAGGGCAAATGTGCAAACAATAAGAAAACAATACTTTTAGTGTGAATAGAGCCAGCATATTTTCGTATGTAAATCGATGTATTATGTGTTTATTTCAACTAAAACTAGAGTTGTGATTGTTAAAAAGTGGAAAGATGAACCAAAACAGCTTTTATAGTTTTAATTTGTGTCTGATGTCTTTGAATTAAAAAAAGAAAGAAAAACGTGTATTTTATGAAGATGAAATGGCTGTTCATTTAATGGAGTCTGGTGGATTTAGGGATAGCGATCTCAGGGATGTTGTCATGTTTAACAGAGGGACCTTACTCTTTAACAGAAAGGTCGACCTCCTTAGAAAGCCTTTCCAAAAGGTTATCAGCAGACGTCTCGCTTAATATTAAACCAATGTCAAAGATTGTTGCTTCCATCAGTCACTAAGACACAAAAACAATAGTTACCCTTTAATTGAATACAGATTAAAATGGACATGGCAATAACTGACCACAGTCTCTTCAAGTCCCTTCAGGTCTTGTTTGGCCTGCTCCCGCCTGTCCTGCATCACCCTGCACAATGTAAAATAGATGTACGTTAATGCAGGTAGCATAATGGGAAACCGTGCCCCCTAACTCTACGCAGAGACATTACGTGAGCTCCTGCAGCTGGCGGCTCTTCTCCTGGTCGGCAGCCTTGAGCTTCTCGTGCTCCACCCTCAGCCTCTCCTGCTCCAGCACGATCTTCTGGTTCAGACTGCACACATGTTGGTAATGGTCACAGTATCAGTGTCAGTATGTAACTCTTTATATTCAACATTCAGAGAGAGAGAGGTGTTTTCTAATGTTGTGTCTCACTCCTGTAGCTCTGTCATGAGTTTATCCTTGTTGTCCAGCTCGTCTCTCAGGCTGCTGATCTGTTTCTGATGGTTCTCCCTGTGGGTCTGGATCTGCATCTCCACAGCTTCCTGAACACAAACACACACACACACACACACACACACGCATACGAACGCACACATACACGCACGCACACACACACATACATACCCATACATACATACACTCACAAACACACACGCACGCACAGACACAAACAAACAAACGCATACACACATACACACGCACGCACAGACACACACACACAAACACATACGCACAAGCACATACACACGCACATGTATAAACACACACACACATGTTTAGTGCGACAGTGGCGAGGAAAAACTTCCTTTTAGAGAGAAACCTCAGACAGACTCAGGCTCTTAGTGGGGCGGACATTTGACGGTGCCGGTTTGGGGTGTGATGAACAGCAGCAATTATGGTGACAATAAAGATAATGGAACTATGACTAGAAATAGTAGTTCAGGGTGTGGCTGGGCATAACAGGGCATAGAAAAAAATAGCTCAGGACTTTTTGGGAAACATAGTTTACTCCATAGGATTATTATGTAAAACAGATGCTGGCAGCTTCAACACTGCCTCATAGTACCTTGACTTCATAGGCAGACTGGATCTCATTCTCCCTCTCCATGGTGTTGACTTTCTCTGGAAGGAGACAAACTGATAAGGTATCACTATCATTCTGCAAATACTGCTACAGCTGCTGCGACATTTACTGTAATAGTCTTGATTATTTAATTGTTGATTAAATGTTGCGCACAACCTCAGCGGTGCACATGGAACAGCGGAGCCCGGGGAATAGCTGTGCCAAGTTTCATCTGATTCAGAATAATTGTTGCCAAGATATTCAACTCTTCCTGTTTTGACTGTTACCTTCACACGCACATTTGTTTAACTATCAAAATTCGACAGAATGTAAACACGTGGAAAATGCATACAATTCATAATGGCAGACTTCTCGTTGGGCGGAGCTAATAAAAGTAAATAGGAAATATGTGATGAGAGCAATGTGTGTACTAAATCTGGTGAAGATCGGAGCAACAATATCCACATTAAAATTAAGTCCTTCCACATGTTAGGGGGCGCTATGGAGCCCGCTTACAGGTATGGGCCAAATCGCTGTACAGTCTCACAAAGCTCCCAGGTGTCTATGTGGGCGCCAATGTTTGAGCGTTTTGGTGCATCCTAAAGTCCTAAAACACCTGTTCATAAAATGGAAAACTTTGCACAAAAACCAAGATGGCCAACTTCCTCTCATGAGGAAAAATAAAATAAAAAATGCTACATAGACTTCAAGATGAGACCTATGTTCCCTCAAAATTTGTATTGTTAACATCTCATTTTTTCCGGATCATGGCGTGCGTCAGGGTGGCGTTATGGAGCCCCTGGCGACGCCCGAGACTGATCACTACAGAACTTTTACCAGGTCTCACATGTGTGCACATTTTTGTGAGTTTTTGTGCATTCTAATTCCCTCAAAAATGTGACGAAGGACTCGGAAAAATAATAATGATAATAATCTGTACAAAAACAACAGGTTCCTCGCACTTTCAGTGAAGATGTCATAGTCAACAATTGTTGTAGTGTTTCAAAAGTCTGTAGCTTCCTGGATTTACCTCACCCATGATTAATTTCATTCAACAGCCACCAGTGACACGGATATACTGTAATAATTTCAACAAATATCATATAGAATAACATTACGTAAAACTGATACTGATTATTATAGAATTTAGCTATAAGCTAAAAAGACGTTAGAAATAACACTTTTACAAATAATGGATTTTTTTTTTAACATTGCTGGATGTTTAAAAAAATAATAATAAAAACCTTACAAAATTCAAAAATATTACAAAGCAAAAACATAAATTTACACCATAAACATGCCAAGAGTGACAGACATCTGACAGGTCTAGCACTGAAAATTGAGCGCACCCTGGGGATCGTGTGGACTCAGTCCAACACATTTTCAACATATCACAACTTAAAAATGCACTCTAGAGAAGCGCATTAAAGGGTTAATGCTGGATTTGTTATACAACAGCACAGTGAGTTATGCTCACCTTGGGCTTTGATCCTGACGATTTCCTCATTGAGAGAGTCCACCGTTTCCTCCAGATGTCTTTTCTTCTGCTCCACATTCTGGAGGGTGTCCATCAGGGACTTGATTTTAGCTTCATGCTGGGAAATGATTATATACTGTAAAACCCCCACAAACGCAGAACAATAATAAGCATAGATATGCACGAAATAAAAACTATTTTGGACTGGGATACATGATATTCTATGTCTGATTGCAGGGACCCTGGTTCCACTCAGCCTAAGATTATTTGTTCTGGGAGATGGGTCAGTCCTAAACAGGATGGATGAGCCCATAAGAAGCTGGGTCCAGACTAGTTTAATGATAGCCAGACACATTCTTTTAAGCAGATGGAAGAATGAAGGGCTGCCCTCTATCCAGGAGTGGGCTTGGCTAGGGTAGCGGTGTTTAAAAAAAAAGGTTTTGCCAGACTGGATGTCTATATGAGAAAATGAGGAAAGAGCCTGAACTCTCTGGAGGGCTCCTAAGAAGCTTTGTGCTGGAGAGAGACGTGTATGAAATAAAATGTATTTGGTTTAGTGTCTATCTTGTCAACATTTTGTTGTATGGTAATATTGTAGTCACTGTGTCATCTATTCTTCATTTGTGTTTGGGTGGGTGGTGACGACGAAGGGGGGGGGGAGATACGTTCATGTTGCGAATTGTAAATTGTTTAAAAAAAACGTGTCAACTTGTTGAGCTGCTTGATTGATTGATAACCACATATAACCACAACTAACCGCCACTATTTGTCACTAGGGTGACAGTATCCATGGCGGCAGAGGCAGCAGTGGTAAGGAGCGGTTACCTGGGAGACACGGAGCTGGCAGGCAACGAGCTCCATCTCCGTCTCATCCATCTTCTGGCTGCTCTCGGCCTTGGAGCTCTCCAGCTGTTTGCTGCGCTTCACCATCGTCTTCACCTCCGACTTCATCTTGCTGATGTAGAGACGCGCCATCGTGAACTCTTCGTCGATTAGACCACTGCTCTCTTGTTGCTGGGAGGGCAGAAGGCAAAGTAACAGTAAATGATGTTTTCTTGGAAATGTACTGTATGTGTGCCCGGATAGCTCAGTTGGTAGAGCGGGCGCCCATGTACAGAGGTTTCCTCCTCGAGGCAGTGGGTCTGGGTTTGACTCTGACATGCGGCCCTTTGCCCCCCCCCCGTCCTGTCCAAAAAGGCCCAAAAATTCGACCCCAAAATCTTAAAAATTTAATTAAAAAAGTACTGTGTATGTCTCTTGTAGAGCTGTAACAATTCCAATATTTTAAATTTCTTTTTTTATTAAACCTGCGGCCACTGCGTTTTTATTTTACAGTTTATGTTATTCTTGATAGACTTACTAACATTTATTTTATTATTAGATTTATTTATATTCATTTAAATTGTTCCAGTACTATCGTACATATTTTATCACTTGTAGCTGACCCTTGGACTGTCACAAAGTAATCTCGCTGTGCTCCACAATGACAATAAAGTGCTACAACTTGAAATTGAAATGAAAAAAGGACTAGTGCAATATTTGTTAAAGGCAAAATGTGCGTCAACAAAGAAGAGTTGAATCTCACTCAATTGTCGCACCGTGTTCCCTTAAGTGTGACTTAAGGTCCTGCGGAGGCTACACGCAGAGCTTTTTCTGTAGCCTACATAAGCGGCCTGAAGTTTATACTTGAGCGTTGGTGTGTGCGTTGATCTCCGAGAGATCTATGAGAATAGCAGGGCCGGGTTGTGTGTGTGTGCGTGGGGAGTGTGTGGTAGAGCGAGTGAGAGAGTGACAGTGATTAGCTTTGTAACGAGTGCCGACTCTAGAGGAACAGTGAGAAAAAACAACGGGTCTCCCCTGTTCTTTCTTACCACGGTGTAGCAGGAAACCGGTAACCCTTGATTTCACGTTGTTTATGGAAAAGGAGAACCAGGAAATGAGTTTGGGGAAATGCAACGCAACCAAGCCACGGCCGAGTGACATGTGCATCGCTGCAACGTGTAGTTATCTTTTCCGAGAGCCGCACATCAGGCTACAGAGTATGTCCGTGTCTCCACGTACTACGGCATAGACTTTACGCTTAAGCATAAATCACGCTTAACAGTGGAAATGGCAGCGAAAATAACAAAAATGTGGATAATTCATCTCAAGACAGACACAGACACAATCTCACACACACACACACACACACACACACACACACACACACAAACACACACACACAAACACACAACGACCAAATGCATGATCCCCTCCAGGCGATAATGACCTAAATGAAAGATAAACTGACAGCAGACATAAATGTATGCTGCAGCCCAACACAAATAAATCCCTAATTTCTTATTATCATTATTATCATTATTAGTATTATTGCCTGGATACTCGCCTGGAAAATGATTCATCCCAAGTGCATACAATTTTAAATTAAAGGAGCATGATGCAAACAATGACTACCAACTGGAAACATGTGGCCGAAAGGAAACATGTTCGGCAGACAGTGGATGTTTCAGCTGCTATGGTAATGTCACAAAAATCATTCTTTCAACAGGCCACGGTTGGTATGCCAATGTGTGAAATTTCTCTTAGTTTATAGTATATTTCTGAATTTGAAACCTTAATGTCGTTGCTCCCCACGGCGATGCCGATCTCGGCCAGGTCTTTGAGTAGTGATGACATCATCTCAGTGAACCTCTTCTTCTGGTGGTTGGTCATCTCCTTCAGCTTCTGGAGTTCAGAGTCAATGGAGGCCAAGGAGCTCTGGTGGGGGAGGGTAACAGACACGCCCGACAAGTTGATCATGTGTAATCAGTGCTATCATTTCCAATGGACTGAGATTTGAAACTTTAAAAAGTACCGATTTCTCGTTCAGTTCCTCACTGAGAGCCTCAAACTCTTGCGCCTTGTCCTCGACTTCCTGACTCTTCAGGTCGTAGTTGAGCGCCAGCTCCTCCAGGGCCTGCAGCACCTCCTTCACCTCCTCCTTGGAGGCTTCGTTCTCCGACAGCAGCCGGTTGAGTTCCGTCTGAAGGGTGTCGTGGTCCCGGCGGGAGGACGCTAAGAGCTACGGGTGTGGATAGGGAAGGAAGAAGAAGACAAGACTAATGCTCAGCCTAGGAAGAGAAGGGGGAGGTGAAATGGGAGTCAAGTTCCTAACAGGATCTACAAAACACATTTCTTTACCAGGATTTTATGTTGATAACGCATTATACCTTTACTGCACAAATTATGATGACAATTATGATGTGTTGTACAATGGGAAGAGTGCAGTTGTGTTACCCAGTGGCAGTCTCTGCATGCAACACGAGCATGTCCATGCAGAATGATGCATAGAATACCAAGCTATTAAAATAATAATTGTTGGCATGATTTTATTAATCGTCTCCTAATGTTAAACATACATGTGGCTCAGTGAATCCTCAGGAGTAACTGTGTCTGTTGATGGCGACCTTAGTGACTACCTTACCTATGGGCCAGAAGGAGTATCATTTATGGTTTTCCCCCATATAGGCAGATCTGTATTTGCTAGTAATATGTTGGATTCATGCTACGGGCCAGTCCTATCATCAATGGGGTTTTTTCACAAATAGTCTGATTAATATTTCATGGTAAGACATTTACAGTAACTCTGAGGACCCCTGTCAAATATCTCTGCTTTAAATAGCAGATATTCAAATTCTCCTCTGGAAAATAAACTATAGCTTATCTTATTGTATATCTGTGCTAATTTTCACTAGCTAAAAAAATGTCTTCAGTCTGTAAGTATCCACTGTTGCTTTCTTGTGGTGAGTTCCAGTCTGACCTCTCCTGTTGGGCTACTAATGGTCTGCTGTCAGATGTCAGACTGGGTTTGTGCTAACAGGAACGGCTGGAGGGCTGAGACGCAGTGGGACAGGGAAGGAAGGGAGAGGGATAGGGAGAGGGAGGTGGTCTCACCTCCTCCTGGTCCAGCATCTGTTGCTTCAACGACATCATCATTTGAGACTGCTGGTTGATCTCTTCGTCCTGGCGGAGGGGGAGGATGGGGGTGGTGGTGGTAGTGTGTGTGTGTGTGTTTTTGTGTGTGTGTGTGTGTGTGTGTGTGTATGTGTGTGTGTGTGTGGGGGGGGGGGGG